>NW_004443984.1:1175026-1215106 GCF_000243295.1 Trichechus manatus latirostris
ACGGAGCATGCGCAGAGGCCGCCACGGCCGCTACCGCCACCGCCGCCGCCAGGCTGGGCTTCAACACTTCCGGCCGCCGCTGCCGGCCTGCTGGCGCCTTAAAGGGGACGCGTCCCTATTGCCGGTCCTGCGGAGTATAAACTCTTATCCCGAGAGTTTTGGTCCTTACCTGAGCAGGGGTCTTCTGCCTTTGAAAGTTAGTGCTAGAGAGGACGCTAAAAACCAAAAAACTCGTCTTCCTCAACTTTACAGATGCGGAAACTGAAGCCTAAATAAAAGAATCAGCTCATCCACAGTCACAGGCAAAGCCAGATCTCTCGACTCCTCTGGAGGACTCTGCTCCTTTTCCTTCCCCAGATTTTGTTCTGTGAAACTTAAAGCTCATCGGACCTTGAGAAGTTACCACCCAGCTATCAATTTGGAATCAAAAGACCTGCTTGAGCATAGTCAGTAACTGATCATGAGTCTTCCTGCAAGCTCCTTAACATTCTCTGACCCATGCTTGTCTGCCAAGTCTGCCTTTTCGTGATTGAGGTTCTGGCTTCAAGACTTGACCTCGGAGTTAGAAGCTTTGCGACTTTGGGGGAATTATTTTAACAGCGCCAAGCCTCTTTTGCATAAAGCGCAAGATTATTGTGAGTGTTAGATGAGGTGCTAAGTGAAAAGTACTTAGGAATGATTCTGGGACCAGTATAGTAATTGACAAGTGTTAAGACCTTTCTGGGGCCAGGCCCTAGGGAAAATGTTTTTGTCTCCGATAATTCTCACAGCAACCCTACTAGTAGGTTCTTTGCTGTTGTTGTTGGTTGCTATCCCGTTGATTCCGACTCATGATAATCCTATGTGTGCAGAATAGAACTGCTCCATAGGGTTTTCAAGACTGTGACCTTTAGGAAGCAGATGAACCGGCATGCCTTCTGAGCACCTCTGGGTGGGTTTGAACCACCATCCTTTCAGCTAGTAGTTGAGCGCTTAGCCGTTTTCACCACACAGGGTCTCCTGTAGGTTCTTTATCACTCCCATTTTACAAATAAAAAACAGGAGGCCAAGAGAGGGTAACTAATCCCTCCCTCAGGATCATATAACCTGTAAGTGGTATAGCCAGGATTTAAATTCAGGCCCTTCTTGCTTCAGATTCCCAGGTTATAACCACTAAGATGGCTGTGTTGTTATTAAGAACAAATGAGGTGGTGGAGTACAGGTTTGTTGTTTGTTTTTTTGCGGGGGAGAGTAGGGTTGCTTCCCTAACTTGCCTCCTTCCATGAATCACATCTGTGCTACTCTGTCTCAGTCTAAAGAGACATGAAGAGGTGACAAGAAGTTCTGCAGGTTTTTAATTCAAAGTCAGGTAAGACAGCCCTGGAACCAAACAATAGAATTGAATTTAGGGGTCAGACAACCTGGATTCTAGGTTTAGCTTCAGCAGTTCAGAGATCTTGGCCAAGTCGCAGCCTCCCTTAAAAGACCCAATTATTTTCTCCTTTAATTTTTTTGTTGATGCCATGTGTTTTCACTAATGGAAGGCATGCTGATTAAAGGACCAATTCAGAATTTTTGTTATGAGTTACGGATTTTGATACCCATTATCTGCAATCACATATGTCCCAGGGGATGCTGGATGTAGTAAATCATTCCAGTATGAATCAATGATAAAATCATTTTTTTTTCCCCTTGGAAATTTGCAAAACATGAGGTAAAACATGAAGGCACCTGGCAATAGCTGCACATACATTTTATTGTAGCCTTTTTATTATTTTTCATAAGACTTTTCAAAACATGGTACAATGCACTCTTCCTTACTGCAAAAGTAGTACTTACAGCCAAAATAAATAAAGCCTAGGGATTTTTTTCTCTGGAAAATTACCACTACAGTGCATTCTTCGTTACTGCAAAAGCAGAACTTACAGGCCAAATAAAACTAAAGGAATTTGAATATCAGGAAAATTACCACTGCTATGTATATTCATTATAACAAAAGCAGTACTAACAGCTAAGAAGCAGAGAGCGCTGCCCTGGAATACTGCAGAACTGCTCACAGTGGTGCATTCTAACTGCTACACGTGGAAACAATGATTGGGCCCTAAGACTGAATGTGTGGTAAGAATAACTTACAGGAGTTTTAGTCTCTTGAAAAGTACCACTACAATGCATTATTCCTCATTTCATAGGCATTATTTACTACTGTTCCGAAGCTAGAAAAGCAGGGAGCCAGTAACACCTGGAAACAATGAATGCCCTCAAGGAGAAAATGGCCACTATGACTGAATGAAGGTGAAGAATAGCTTATTCTCGGGTTAAGTACATTTTCACCAGAACATAGTAACTGGGAAACACAGTGAGGAGGTTTATCTCACAGAAATAAAGGCAAAACCACAAAAGTTTAGAAAATTCACACATCCAAGAGGCATCACCTGAGACAATGCTCAATCTACACAAAAATGAGGCTCCAACTCAGGGTTCTTGAGTTTCACACATTTCAAAAGGCTCCCACCCTGAGACTAAACACGTTAAAATTGGCTACCTCCTTTCCAAAGAACTCCAGAGGAATAAAAATTGGTTAGAAAAAAGAATTTTTTTAAAAAATATAGAAACATATGAAGAATACAGTTATCACCCATAATCTCTCCTTGTCTTAGGTTGAGTTCTCTAGAGAAGCAAAACCAGTAAGGCCTATAAATATAGAGAGAGATTTATATCAAGGAAATGGCTCACGTGATTGTAGAGGCTGGAACATCCCAAACCTGTGAGTTAGGATAGAGACGTCCTCTGATTCAAGTAGCCCGCAGGGGCTGGTGAACCCAAGATTGGCAGGTCAGAGAGCAAGGCTCTTGCTCACAGGCTGCAAAGATCAAAGAATCCCAAGATCAGCAGGCAAGACCACAGGTAAGCTGCTAGCTGAAGTCCTGAGAATCAAAGGTCAGATGAACAGGAGCCATCTGCAGGATCCAGAGTGAGCAAAAGTCCAAGAGCCTTGCCAGAATGTCCACTTATATTCGATGCAGGCCACACGCCCAAGAAAACTCCCTTTTGACTGATTGGCTACTCACAGCAGATCCCATTATGGAGGTGATCATATTATATCAAATCTCATCATGGAGGTGATCACGTTATATCAAATCTCATCATGGAAATGATCACATCATACAACTGACAAACCACTGAGAATCATGGCCCCACCAACTTGACACACATTTTTGGGGGACACAACACAGTCCATAAGAGTCCTCTAAGAAAACTGCTAACACTTTGGTCTATTTCTTTGTAGTACTTTTTATTTTTCACAATGTGTGTATATATGTAAATTTATTTTTTCACAAAGTTGATTATATTATATAAATTTTTTTTAAAAGTGATTGAAATACAGTATGTCACATGGGTCCAGAAAGGGTTAAACCTTGATTTCCTCATCTGTAAAATAGGAATAATTATCCCATTCTGCTCCCCTCTCAGGGCTGTTGTTGTTGTTGTTGTTATTTGCCCCCAAGTCAGTTCCAACTCATAGTGACTCTATGTACAACAGAACAAAACACTGCCCAGTCTTGTGCCATCCTCACAATCATTGTTATGTTTGAGCCCATTGTTGCAGCCATTGTGCCAATCCATCTTGTTGAGGGTCTTCCTCTTTTTTGTTGACCCTCTACCAAGGATGATGTCCTTCTCTAGGGACTGGTCCCTTCTGATAACATGTCCAAAGTGAGTGAGACAAAGTCTCACCATACTTGCTTCCAAAGAGCACTCTGGCTGTATTTCACCCAAGAAAGACTTGTTCGTTCTTCTGGCAATCCATGGTATATTCAGTACTCTTTGCCAACACCATAATTCAAAGGCATCAATTTTTCAGTCTTCCTTATTCATTGTCCAGCTTTCACATGCATATGAGGCAATTGAAAATGTCATGGATTAGTTGAGAACAGGAACCAGACAAGGATGCCCTTTATCACCACTGTTATTCAACATTGTGCTGGAGGTCTTAGCCACAGCAATTAGGCTAGAAAAAGAAATAAAGGGCATCCAAATTGGTAAGGAAGAAGTAAAAGTACCTCTATTTGCAGATGATATGATCTTATACAGAGAAAACTCCAAAGAATCCACAAGAAAACTACTGGAACTAATAGAAGATTTCAGCAAAGTATCAGGAAACAAGATAAACATACAAAGATCAGTTGGATTCCTCTACACCAACAAATAAAACTTTGAAGAGAAACTCACCAAGTCAATACCATTTACAATAGCCCTCAAGAAGATAAAATACTTAGGAATAAATCTAACCAGAGAGGTAAAAGACCTATACAACGAAAGCTACAAGATGCTACTGCAAGAAACCAAAAGAGACTTGCATAAGTAGAAAAACATACCTTGCTTATGGATAGAAAAACTCAACATTGTGAAAATGTCTATTCTACCAAAGCGATCTACAGATACAATGCAATCCTGATCCAAATTCCAACAGCATTTTTTAAGGAGATGGAGAAACAAATCACCAACTTCATATGGGAAAGAAGACGCCCCAGATAAGTAAAGCATTACTGAAGAAGAAGAACGAAGTGGGAGGCCTCACACTACCTGATTTTAGAACCTATTATATCACCACAGTAGTCAAAACAGCCTGGTACTGGTACAACAACAGATACATAGAACAATGGAACAGAATTGAGAATACAGATGTAAATTCATCCACCTATGAGCAGCTGATATTTGACGAAGGCCCAAAGTCCCATCATAGAGGGAAAAAAGTCCCATCATGAACTGGTGAAAAGACGGTCTCTTTAACAAATGGTGCTGGCATAACTGGATGTCTATCTGCAAAAAAAATGAAACAAGACCCATACCTCACACCATGCACTAAAACTAACTCAAAATGGATCAAAGACCTAAATATAAAATCTAAAATGATAAAGATCATGGACGAAAAAAATAGGGATAATGCTAGGAGCCCTAATACATGGCATAAACAGAATATAAACTATAAGTAACAATGCACAAACACCAGAAGAGAAACTAGATAACTGGGAGCTCCTAAAAATCAAACACTTATGCTCATCAAAAGACTTCACCAAAAGAGTAAAAAAACAACCTACAGACTGGGAAAAATATTTTGGCTACAACAAATCTGATCAGCGTTTAATCTCTAAAATCTACAAGATACTGCAAAACTTCAACAACAAAAAGACAACCCAATTAAAAAAATGGGCAAAGGATATGAACAGGCACTTCAGGAAGGAAGACATTCAGGCAGCTAATAGATACATGAGGAAATAAATGCCCATGATCATTAGCCGTTAGAGAAATGCAAATCAAAATTACACTGAGATGCCATCTTGCCCCAGCAAGGCTAGCATTAATCCAAAAAACAGAAAATAATAAATGTCGGAGAGGTTGCAGAGAGACTGGAACCCTTATACACTGTTGGTGGGTATGTAAAATGTTACAACCACTTTGGAAATCAATTCGGTGCTTCCTTGAAAAGCTAAAAATAGAAGTACCATATGATCTAGCAATCCCACTCCTTGGAATATATCCTAGATAAATGAGAGCCATCGCACGAATAGATATATGCACACGCATGTTCACTGTAGCACTGTTCATGGTAGCAAAAACATGGAAACAACCTAGATGCCCATTGATGGACAAATGAATAAACAAATTTTGGTATATTTACACAATGGAATACTACGCAACCATAAAGAATAACGATGAATCTGTGAAACATCTCATAACATGGATGAATCTGGAAGGCATTATGCTAAATGAAATTAGTTGCAAAAGAACAAATATTGTATAAGACCACTATTATAAGAACTCAAGAAAAGGTTTAAACACAGAAGAAAACATTATTTGATGGTTACAAGGATGGGGAGGGAGAGGGGTATTCACTAGATAGTAGACAAGAATTATCTTAGGTGAAGGGAAGGACAACACACACTGCAGGAGAAGTCAGCACAACTGGACTAAACCAAAAGCTAAGAAGTTTCCTGAATACAACCAAACACCTTGAGGGACAGAGTAGCAGGGGCAGGGGTCTGGGGACTAGGGTTTCAGGGGACATCTAGGTCAATTGGCATAACAAGGTTTATTAAGAAAATGTTCTGCATCCCACTTTGGTGAATGGCGTCTGGGGTCTTAAAAGCTAGCGATCGGCTATCTAAGATGCATCAATTTGTCCCAACCCACCTGGAGCAAAGGAGAATGAAAAACACCAAAGACATAAGGAAAATATTAGCCCAAGAGACAGAAAGGGCCACATAAACCAGAGACTCCATCAGCTTGAGACCAGAAGAACTAGATGGTGCCTGGCTACCACCAATGACTGCTCTGACAATGAAAACAACAGAGAGTCCCTGAGGGAGCAGAAGAGTGGGGTGCGGAACTCAAATTCTCGTCAAAAGACCAGATTTAATGGTTTCATTGAGACTGGAGAGACCCCAGAAGACACGGCCCCTGGACATTCTGTTAGCCCAAAACTAAAACCATTCCCGAGGCCAACTCTTCAGACAAAAATTATACTGGACTATGGGACATAAAATGATACTCGTGAAGAGCATGCTTCTTAGCTCAAGTAGGTACGTGAGACTAAATGGGCAGCTCCTGTCCAGAGGCAAGATGGGAAGGCAGAGGGGATCAGGAGCTGGTTGAATGGACACAGGAAATCCGGGGTGGGGAGGAGGAAGGTTCTGTCACGGTATAGGGAGAGCAAGTAGGGTTACATAACAGTGTGTGTATAAATTTTTTATGAGAAACTAACTTGAATTGTAAACTTTCACTTAAAGCACAATAAAAAAAAAAGAGACTATCACGGCTTTGGTCAGGTGCACTTTAGTCCTTAAAGTGACATCTTTGCATTTTAACACTTTAAAAAGGTCTTTTGCAGCAGATTTGCCCAATGCAATATGTCGTTTGAGTTCCTGACTGCTGCGTCTATGGGTATTCATTTTTTATCCAAGTGAAATGAAATCCTTGACAGTGTCAATCTTTTCTCCATTTATCATGATGTTGCTTACTGGTCCAGTTGTGAGGATTTTTGTTTTCTTTATGTTGAGGTGTAATCCATATTGAAGGCTGTAGTCTTTGACCTTCATCAGTAAATGCTTCAAGTCCTCTTCACTTTCAGCAAGCAAGGTTGTGTCATCTGCGTAACGCAGATTGTTAATGAGTCTTCCTCCAATCCTGATGCCCCTTTCGTCTTCATATAGTCTAACTTCTCGGATTATTTGCTCAGCATACAGATTGAATAAGTGTGGTGAAAGGATGCAACCCTGACGCACATCTTTGTTGATTTTAAACCATGCCGTATCCCCTTGCTTCGCTCTAATGTCTGCCGCTTGAGCTATGTACAGGTTCCTCATGAGCGCAATTAAGTGTTCTGGGATTCCCATTCTTTGCAATGTTATTCATAATTTGTTACGATCCACACACTAGAATGCCTTTGCATAGTCAATAAAACACAGGTAAATATCTTTCTGGTATTCTCTGCTTTCAGCCAAGATCCATCTGACATCAGCAATGATATCCTTCATTCCATATTCTCTTCTAAATCCAGCTTGAATTTCTGGCAGTTCCTTGCTGATGTACAGCTGCAACCGCTTTTAAACGATCTTCAGCAAAATTTTACTTGCGTGTGATATTAATGATATTTGTTCGATAATTTCTGCATTCTTTTGGATCATCTTTCTTTGGGATGGGCACAAATATGGGTCTCTTCCAGTCGGTTGGCCAGTAACTGTCTTCCAACTTTCTTGGCATAGGTGAGTGAGCACCTCCAGCACCGCATCCATTTGTTGAAACATCTCAGTTGGTATTCTTTCAATTCCTGGAGCCTTGATTTTCACCAAACCAGTGTTATGAACATTTTGTTCAAGCCAGTGCAGCTTGAACTTCTTCCTTCAGTACTATCAGTTCTTGATTATATACTATCTCCTGAAATTGTTGAATGTCAACCAATTCTTTTTGGTATAGTGACTCCGTATTCCTTCCATTTGCTTTTGATGTTTCCTGTGTCATTCAATATTTTGTCCATAGAATCCTTCAAAACTGCAGCTCGTCGCTTGAATTTTCTCTTCAGTTCTTTCAGCTTGAGAAATGCCGAGTGTGTTCTTCCCTATTGGTTTTCTAACTCCAGGTCTTTGCACATTTCATTATAATACTTTGTCTTCTGAAGCTGCCCTTTGAAATCTTCGGTTCAGTTCTTTTAATTCCTCATTTCTTCTTTCACTTTAGCTACTCTACATTCAAGAGCAAGTTTCAGAGTCTCTTCTGACATCCATTTTGGTCTTTTCTTTCTTCTTAATGACCTTTTGCTTTCTTCATGTATGATGTCCTTGATGTCATTCCCCAACTCGTCTGGTCGTCAGTCATTAATGTTCAATGAGTCAAATCTATTCTTAAGATGGTTTTCAAATTCAGGTGGGATATACTCAAGGTCCTATTTTGGTGCTCGTGGACACGTTTTAATTTTCTTCAGCTTCAACTTGAACTTGCATATAAACAATTGATGGTCTGTTCCACAGTTGGCCCCTGGCCTTGTTCTAACTGATGATAGTGAGCTTCTCCATCGTCTCTTTCCGCAGATGTAGTCGATTTGATTCCTGTGTTTTCTATCCAGTGAGGTCCACGTGTATAGTTGCCGTTTATGTTGTTGAAAAAAGGTATTTGCAATGAAGAAGTCGTTGGTCTTACAAAATTCTATCATGTGATCTCTGGCGTCGTTTCTATCACCAAGGCTATGTTTTCCAACTACCAGTCCTTCTTAGTTTCCAACTTTTGCATTCCAATCGCCAGTAATTATCAATGCATCTTGATTGCACGTTTGATCAATTTCACACTGCAGAAATTGGTAAAAATCTTCAATTTCCTCATCTTTGACATTAGTAGTTGGTGGGTAAATTTGAATAATAGTTGTATTAACTGGTCTTCCTTGTAGGCATATGGATATTATCCTATCACTGACAGTGTTGTATTTCAGGATAGATCTTGAAATGTTCTTTTTGACAATGAATGGGAAGCCACTCCTCTTTAGTTTGTCATTCCCGGCATAGCAGACCATATGACTGTCTGATTCAGAATGGCCAATACCAGTCCATTTCAGCACACTAATGCCTAGGATATCCATCTTTATTCATTCCATTTCATTTTTTACCATCTTCAATTTTCCTAGATTTATGCTTCGTACATTCCACGTTCCAATTATTAATGGAAGTTTGCAGCTGTTTCTTCTCATTTTGAGTCATGCCACATCAGCAAATGAAGGTCCCAAAAGCTTGACTCCATCCACGCCATTAAGGTTGACTCTCACGTTGAGGAGGGAGTTCTTCCCCAGTCATCTTTTGAGTGCCTTCCACCCTGAGGGGTTCATCTTCGGCATTATATCAGACAATGTTCCACTGCTATTCATAAAGTTTTCACTTGCCAATTTTTTAAGAAGGAGACTGCCAGGTCCTTCTTCCTAGTCTGTCTTAGTTTAGAAGCTCAGCTGAAACCTGTCCACCAAGGGTGACCCTGCTGGTATTTGAAATACTGGTGGCAAAGCATTCAGTATCATAGCAATGGGCACGCCACCACAGAATGACAAACTGTTACTTTGTCATCAAGGCTCTTAAAAAAACAAAAACCAAACCGGTTGTCATCAAGTCGATTCCAACTCATAGTGACTCTATAGGAGGATCAAATGTTAGTGTCTGTACTTAACGATAAAAAACTTACACATTAGAAATGATTCTGAGTAAAGAGGGCTGATCATGACTGGAGTCTTGACCTATGAACTATTCCCTAATGGAATCATCTGTATGTTTTGATTATGCATTGTACACTCATTGAACATTTACTAAAACCCTATTCCTGCCTTCCAGAAGCTCTTGTTTCACTTTCTTGGGATACGGAATTGTAGATAGATGAAAGTACAGTACAGTAGGTGATATCCTAGTTATATGAACAAAGCACTGAAAAAGTGTCATGTTCTCTCCCTGAGGATCACTGAAAGGCTTCATAGCATTTGAGCCCAGTTGTAAAGGATGAATAGGAGTTCATGGAAGGGACAAGTGGGGAAGGGCATTCCAAAAGGAACAACATATACGAAGACACCCACTCATAGCAACCCCATAGGATTTCCAAGGCTATAAATCTTTATGGAAGCCGACTGCCACATCTTTCCCCTGCAGAGCCATTGGTGGTTTCCAACTGCCGATCTTTCAAAGACAAGGAAGTAGGAAATGATGAGAGATGGGACTGAAGAGGGAGGCTGGCAACAGATGGTGGAAGTAAGGAGTGGGGAGCTATGCTGCAGGGGGTGGGGAGGTAAGGAGGGTTTCGAAGGCCCCTCCAACTGCAGTGCTAACACTCAGCCCCAGGACCACATCAGTAATTTCCCAGCTGCTCCTTCTGAATGCCCTCAGCATCCCTATCCACCCCACCCCCAAATGTTATCCACCCTAGGCAAGTAATCATTTACAAAAATCAAATCAAATCATGTCCCTTCCCTGCCAAAAATTAGCCTCCCACTGCATTGCACTTGAAATAAAACCCAGATTCCTCACCAGGGCCATCAGGCATGATCTTCTTCCTGCCCCCCTCTCCTCTGCCCCTCACTCACTGTGCTTCAGACACCCTGGGTGACTTTGGGTGCCTGGAACCTCCCTCAGAGCCTCATCACTGGCTCTTCCCTCTACCTGGAATGCTCCTTCCCCAGGTCTTCCAAACTCATTCTCATCATTCATTCCTCACAGTCTTCCATGGGGCCCAACCTAAAATAGGGTCCCCAGCTACATTCTTCTGTATCACTGCTGCCCCTGGTTCCATCAGGTAACCTATCATGTTCATTAGGGGGACTATTGCAGGGCAAAGACCACATCTGAGAGAACCCCTTCTTCATGCCTCGGTTACTTTTTCTCACACCCCCCTATTTACCTGCATAGCAATTTATGTGATTTTAAATCCCCTAGATTATTTATTTACTTACCTATTTTATGTCAGTCTCTGTCACCTATCCCACATAGTATCTGGACTAGAGTTTGGTGCACGGTAAAAGTTTGATAGTTGAATGAATGAATGATCAGAAAAACTATAAGAAGATATGGACTGGAGAGGAGAAAGACCAGGACAAAGAAACCAAGTGGGAGAAACTGCTGTGAGCTTTCATGCAAGAGAGAGGGAGGGCAGAGCCAGAGCACTTGAGCAGTGAGCTTGGATTCTAGCCGTAGTTCCAAATTGGAACCAACAGGCATAGTGATCCGGTGAATATGGGGGGTAAGAGAGAGAAAGGGACAAGGAGGACCTCAAGTGAAGGAAGAGTTGTTTGGGGATTGAGGGAAAATAGAAATGAATCATTTTGGACTTATAGAGTCTGGATTACTTGAAGGACATCCAGATGAAGCTGTCCAGATGAAGTCGAATTGACTTCTCTAAGGCATGAGACCAGGGCTGGAATTTGGGACCTGTCAGTGTAGATTGGACCACTGAAGCCAAGAGTGGACAGGGTCACCCAGGAAGAGAATGTAGAGAGGGAGGGACCAGAGGCCCAAACCTGGGGAATACCAAGACTTGAGGGACCTGTAGAAACCAACCAGAAGACCGACCAGAAAGGCCAGGCCTCTGGTCGGAGGAGAGAGGAAGCCCAGAGAACAGGCAGGGAGTTTACAGGAAGAGGAAACGCCAACAACAACATAAGAGACTGCAGAGAGCTCTGGCAAGGAAAAAGGAGAAGTCACTGGGCTTGGCATCTAAAAGGTCGTTGCTGACGCTTCCAGGGTGGGGTTACCTCCACACTTGGGGAGGAGGCCAGATTGTCCTTGGGTCAAGTAGTAAGTGGCAGTAGAAGTGGTAGAAACAGGGAGTGGCAACAACTCTAAAAATGTTTGATACGAAGGAGGAAATAAGACATAAAGCAATAAGATGATTGTTTTAGGAGGCGAGAAAGTCAAGTGACAGCTTTTTTATTTTTTTCACTTAATTGTTTTTCCTGTAATTGCATGTGCACTATAGAAAATTGAGAGTGCATAAAAGGATGGTAAAACAGAGAAGGGAAAGATCTCTGTTAATATCTGGCATATTTTCTTCCTTTCTTTATCTATGCATTTTTTTCCTTTACCTTATTATCTTGAAGATACAATTTTGTGTTATACTTTTTCCCCCACTAGACACTGTTCCCTAAGCATTGAAGAGAATTTTTTTTCTTCTACTTTCTTTTTTTTTTTTTTTTAATTTTGCTTTATCATTCCAACCAGTTGTCATTGAGTCAACTTTTGACTCATGGCAACTCCATGTGTGTCAGAGTAGAACTATCCTCCACAGGGTTTTCAATAGCTGATTTTTGGAAGTAGATCATCAGGCCTTTCTTCCAAGGCACCTCTGGGTAGACTGGAACCTCTAACCTTTCAGTTAGCAGCCAAGTGCATTAAACGTTTACACCATTCAGGGACTCCTTTTTTGTTTGTTTGTTTTATCATGAGAGATACTTGAGTGCCCATTTTGGTGTGCCCTCCAGCATTCTTGGGGTCTCTCTGATTTCTGAGCATATGATTTTGTTTGGGAAATAATTCTATTCATTTAAGTGAATAAAAAAGCTGAACAGCAGAAGGGCCAAAAATTACTTTGGAGGCAGCTGACAGGGTTAGGAGAGGTCGTGGTGTGGGATGTTCAAAGTGCCCAGGCCCCCTTGAGGAGATTGTGGGTATGAGCTGGACACAGGTTTACAAGTGGCTGCAATCAGTTTGGAAACAGCAAGGAAGTTGAGGGGTGGTGATGCCCAGGCCTGAGGAGAGCTTGCTTGCTGCTCTAAGCACCTTAGATGTATCCAGCCTCACAGGTCCTTTACTCACCTCATTTAACCTGAGAGGTTAAACAGTTTTCTCAAGTTCACACATCTAGTTAGTGACTGGTTGGATTTGAGCCTGGGCAGTTGTACTCCAGAGCTCACTCCTAATTATTCCCCTGCCCCTACACACGCACACTGTGGAACTCCTGTCTCTGGGTGCATGTAGAATCACTTGGGGATGACTTTTATAAAATACCTATACCAGGGCCCTACCCTAGATTAATGCAGTCAGGATCTCTGAGGGTAGGGCCTGAGCATGTGTACTTTTTAAAATGTCCCTAGGTGATTGTATGGCCAGCCAGGGTTGAGAACCATAGCTCTGCTGGCTCTGGAGTATGTTTATTCTATGCCAAGTAACAACAATGACAACAATATTGGCTAAGCCTTACTGGGAGTTCCTGTACGGTAGAAATGGTTAACACACCAGGCTACTAACCAAAAAGCTTGAGGTTCGAGTTTACCCAGAGGCACCTCAGAAGAAAAGCCTGGCAATCTACTTTTGAAAAATTAACCATGAAGCACCCCATGGAGCACAGTTCTACTCTGACACACATACGGTCTCCATGAGTTGAAATTGACTTGATGGCAACAGGTCGGGTTAACCCTTACTGAGTGACAGGCCCTGTTTTAAACCATTTATATGTAGTAACTTATCTAATCTCCCCAAAGTAGATATTGCTATCTATAAGATGAGGTAGTAGTGTCTCCATCTTACAGATAGCAAAACTGAGGTTGCACAGTTGGTAAGTGGTGGAGCTGGAATCTAGACTCTTAACCTCAATCTATGCTATGGCCTGACCATTTCGATTTCCTGAGACTTTAGCTACTCAGAGGATTGAAAGGAAAGGAAACTAACATCCATTAAGCTCCTTCTCTGTATCTGGCACTATGCTAGGAATTTCCTATAGGTGAAATTCCTGTAAGTCTCCCGTCCATTTCCCAAAAGAGGCCAGACAGGCTCAGCAAAGTTAAGTTGCACACCTGGGTTACAAGTTTGGGAAGGAGCAGAGCTGCCACTCCAATGGATCTGTCCAGGCCAGCTTCTAGGCCATCTCATTCCTTTCCATAGGGCCACCTCCCGCCCCTGCCACGGTGGTAAACTCCAGTGCCTTCCAGGACCAGACCTTGAGTGGACTTTGCAGCAGGTTTGCTGGGGTCAGACCAGTGGGGGAGTTCATGCATCACCTGGAGGGGCAGCGGCTCCTCCACCAGCTTGCCGCAGCCTTCCCAGAATGTGGGCCCAGTGTAGCCAGAGCATCTAATTTGGAAGAGGAAGTGGTTTCTCTGGATTTGTAAGTGTTGATAACCAATTTAAAAACAAACCTCAAGCTTCTTCTTGGTTCTACATTACACACTGTGAGGAAATGTGGCCTGTGGGTCCCCAGGTAGGAGTCTCTGGTCTCTCCTCCCAAGTGTCTAATTCCAGCGTGGAGCAGTGTCTCTAGCTGCCTAGCTAGCCACTGAGTCTGCAAATGCAACATGTCCACAACTGAATTCATCATTTCTACCCTTACCTTCCCTCTGATCACAGCCCAAACCTGCTTCTCCCTCAGGGTCCCCACCTCAGTCAGGGAATGGCACCTCCATCAGTCAGAGTCACCTTCCAGAAGCCCTTGAATGCCACCTCTGCTCTGAACTCCACCTGGTCCAGACCACCATCATCCATCCCTGCCTCTGTTACGATAGAGCCTCCTAACTTGCCTCCTCACTTCCAGTCATGGGCTTCCAGTCTTCATGCTTGACTCCTCCAATGGACCCCTTTCCCCTAGAGTAAAATCCCAATTCCTCATGATGGTCTACAAGACCCTACATGACCTGACATTGGACTCTTCTCTTTGCTCCTTTCCTTCTTTCACTCTACTCCAGCCACACTGGCCTTCTTCCTTTTTTTGTTAATTATGGTGAATATATAGGAAGGAGCCCTGGTGGCTCAATGGTTAAGTGCTTGGCTACTTACCGAAAGGTTGGCAGTTCGAACCCTCCCAGTGGTTCCACAGGAGAAAGACCTGGTGATCTGCTCCCATAAAGATTACAGCCTAGAAAACTCTAAGGGGCAATTCTACTCTGTCACACACAGTTGCCATGAGTCAAAATCTACTCAACGGCACCAAACAACAACAAATATACAAGTAACAAAATATTTGCCATTTCTACAATCTTCACGTGTACAGCTCAGCAATATTAATCATGTTCATCATATTGTTCAACTATCACCATTAACAGTTACAGTATTTTTCTGTCATCCTTAACAGAAGCTCAGTGTCCCCTAAGCATTGTGTCTTCCTTTCCCCTTCCCTCCCTCCCACCCCTGGTAACCACTAATCAACTTTGATCTTTATACACTTCCATTTCATATAAGTGCACACAGCCTTCCTGCCATTCCTCCAACACATGAATTATGAGGCCTCTGCCTGTGCTGTTTCCCCATGCCCAGAACATTCTTCCTCCAGATCATCAGCAGGCTGGCTCCTTCCCATCCTCCAGGTCTCTTCTCAGCCTTCTCTGTTCATACTGTCTCAGGTTGTGCCCCCTTTCCGGTCACTCTCTCTCGCATTTCCTTTATAGCCCTTACCGCCATGGGGCACACCTATCTCCTTCCTTGTCTGTATCCGCCATTACCCCTCCCCTTCCGCCCCCCCCCCCCCATATACCTGCAATAGACCCTCCGTGAGAGCAGGGACATGGTCTACTTTGTTCACTGCAGAACTCCCAGCCCCTGGAACATTGCCTGTCACACAGAAAGAGCTCAGAAAAGATTTGTTTCTTAAGGACTGCCTGCACTTTTGTGTCTACCTTCCCACCCCCCACAGCTTACCCCCCACCCCCCTGCATCCACATTCCCAGAAGCCAGAAGCCACTAACAGATGGAGAGTGAATCAGAAAAGGAGGCAGAGAGAGAGAGAGAAGGAGGAAGCTCTGCCAGTTGGTGAACAAAAACAGAAAGTCTGGAACAAGTCTAGATACAATCAGGTGAATCACTTCCTCCTCCACCCCAGTGCCTCCACTACCTACTGTCCACCACCAGGGCCAAAGCAAAAGGCTAGCTTTCTGGTGTTGGAGTCAGAGAGACTAGGTTCAAGTCCTGCTAGCTCTGTGACCTTGAAAGTGTCTCTGTCTGAACCTTAGCTTCCTCCTCTGTAAAAGAGAGATGGTAATGGTACCTCACTCACAGGGGGTCTGTGAAGAGTAAATAAAGTGATTCACATGCACAAAGGGACATAGAATAATGTCTGGAATGTAGTAAGCACTCAAGAAATGTCAGCTGTTATTATTATTAATACTCCAACTGGCACTTACCGCCCACCCACCTTACAGAATTCAGGGTCCAACGCTGCCTCTATTGGTTATAGGACCTTGGTTAAGGCCCTCCCTGGGCCTCTGTCTCCCCATCTGTGATGGGGACCACTAGTCGTTACATTTATGAGCACTTGCTCTGACTAGACACTGTTTGGGCACTTGGCATCCACACTGTCTCGCCCACTATGGTGTAAGCTCCCTGAACCAGTGACCAGTCCCCAGCCCAGTACTGAGGACATAATGGATACAGAGAGAGAGATAGCAGCTGTTGAGTTGACTCCAACTCAGGCAACCTTATGTACAACAGAATGAAATGCTGCCTGGTCCAGTGTCATTCCCACTATTGCCAGCATGTTCCAGTCCATCATTGTGGCTATTGTGTCAATCCATCTCACCAAGGGTCTCCTTTGCCCTCCTTAGCTGTCTACTTCAACCAAACATGATGTCCTCCTCCAGCGATTGATCCCTCCTGATGACACGACCAAAGTAAGCAAGTCAGACGATGTTATGTTGTGATCCATAGGATTTTCATTGGCTAATTTTCAGAAGTATAACACCAGGCCTTTCTTCCTAGTCTGTCCGCTCTGCTGAAACCTGTCCACCTTGGGTGACCCTGCTAGTATTTGAAATACTGGTGGCATAGCTTCCAGCATCCTAGCAACACGCAATCCACCACAGTAGGACAAACTGACAGGTGGGTGGTGGGGGAACATAACGTTGTTGTTGTTGTTAGGTGCTGTCGAGTCAATTTTCGACTCCTAGCAACTGCATGTGACAGAGTAGAACTGCTCCATAGGGTTTTCTAGGCTGTAATCTTTACAGGAGCAGATCACCCAGTAACTCTCTCACAGAGCTGCTGGGTGTGTTCGAACTACCCACCTTTCAGTTAGCAGCCTAGCACTTCACCGTTGTGCCACCAGGCTCCTTAGGGAGATACAATCCCTGTTGCCGTTGAATTGATTCCGACTCACAGGGACCTCATAGGATAGAGTAGAACTGTCCCATAGGGTTTCCAAGGAGCGGCTGGTGGATTCAAACTGGTGACCTTTTGGTTAGCAGCTGAGCTCTTAACCACTGTGCCACCAGGGTTCCCTCTACACCGCTGTTTCTTATCAATGGTTACTGATCCTAACATCCTGGAAAAGGACTCGTAGGCCAGCTCAGGGGGCCGGTTCTGATGGAGGAGCCATGTTTGCATCTGCCCCCCGAAGGAGGGAAGACCTTCCTCCTGTTCTCTGCCAAATTGACATCTTTTCCCCTCTACTCTTCAAAGCTCCAAAGCCTCACAGCCTCTAAAAATCCATCTTCCACACCCACCTGCAGCAAATTGATCCTGTTGGGAAGTCTATGATCTTAGTAGGAGCTCCCTTTTAGTTTCAGAAGGCTCTGCAGGTTCCTTACTATCAGTGTAAGCTCAGAAAATCTATAAAATGGGAGGAGTCTTCTTGTCCTACTTAGGAGAGTACAGCCAATTTTCTAGAATGAACACGAGCAGGCTGTCTTGTTCACCTCTATATCCCAGGATTCACACATAATAGATGCTTAATAAATAGTGGCCAATGTAATTGTGTATGTATAAGTACTTTATAAGCCATGAAGTGCTCTACAAATATTTATCAAAAGCCTACTATGTACCAGGTACTAAGCTAGACACCAGGGATACAAGTAGTATAGAAGGTGTAGATAAATCCCCTGCCCTAAAATGGCCGGCATTCTGGCTGGGGAACAGGAACACTGAACAACTAATTTCACAGCTAATGTTTTAATAATAATCTTGATAAAGTTCTTTAAAGTAGAAGCAGATGGTGCTATGAAAGAGTGTAACAGAGTGATGGGAGATTGACCTAGAAGTGAGTGGGGGGATTCAGTAAGGACCTCCCTGAAGAAGTGACATTTGAGTTGAGATCTAAAGAACATGGAGTTAACCACATTGCATCTGACTTTTTTTTGTGAGTGCCTGATTTTACTTAGGTCGCTGGATGGCGCAAACTGTTTGCCCTAGACTGCTAACCCAAAAAGGAGCCCTGGTGGCACAGTGGTTACGTGCTCGGCTGCTGACAGAAAGGTTGGTGGTTTGAACTCACCAGCTGTTCTGCAGGAGAAAGATGTGGCAGTCTGCTTCTGTAAAGATTAAAACCAAAAAAAAAAACCATACCAGTTGCTGTCGAGTTGATTCCAATTCATAGTGACCCTATAGGACAAAGCAGAACTGCTCCCATAGGGTTTCCAAGGAGTTGCTAGTGGATTCAAACTACCAACCTTTTGGTTAGCAGGCTAGTACTTAATCACTGCACCACCAGGGATCCCTGTAATGATTACAGCCTAGAAAATCCTAAGAGACAAGGACCTTCCTCCAGAGCTAACAGAGAGAGAAACCTGGCACCCTGAATTTAGACTTCTAGCCTCCTAAACTGTGAGAAAATAAATCTCTGTTTGTTAAAGCCATCCGCTTGTGGTGATTCTGTTACAGCAGCACTAGATAACTAAGACTGAGACCAGATTAGATTACTGCCCAATGCACCTCATGTTCAGCCTCCACCCCTCTGTCACTGGAGGCCTGTGTGTTGCTGTGAGGATAAACAGATTTCAGCAGAGCTTCCAGACTAAGAAGAACTAGGAACAAAGGCCTATTTCTGAAAATCAGTCAATGAAAATCTTATGGAGTGGCTAGCAAAGATTATATGGTCAGCAAAACCTGAAACATGTGCTATCTGGCCCTTTACAAAAAAAAGTTTGCCTATACCGGGCGTAGATTCAATTTCTTCTACTTTATAAAAAAACAGTGCAGTGAACATCCAAGGCCTTGGAGACCAGGCCCTAGTAGCATCTTCGGGCTTCCCTTATGTCCTGCCACCTGGGTGGTCTCACTCTGGCCATCTCAGTCTTTCAGGTCCTGAATTGTAACACATTCTTTCCAGTCTTAACGCTCGGCCTCTGTTTAAACTGTGCATCCCACCCCAGCCCCGACCCCACCCCCACCCCCACACACACATTGCCTGCTTGTCTTCTATTCATCCTTTAGGTTACATCTTTAAAGTCCTTGTCGCACAAACATTTTCTCAGGACTTCCCCTCCCCTCCCCTCACCCACCAAAAAGAAAATGCAGCCTCCCTATTGTACTGTGCGCCTCTCTCACCTCATTGCTGTGAAGCCGATTCCCACTCACGGTGAAACCATGTGTTACAGAGTAGAACTGCTCCATAGGATTTTCTTGGCTGTAATCTTTACAGAAGCAGATTGCCAGGCCTTTCTCTGACGGCACTGCTATGTGGATTCAAATTGTCAACCTTTAGGTTAGTAGTTGAGCACAAACCATTTGTGCCACCCTAAGACCCACTAAGCTGTAACCCTTGTGAAGACAAGGACTGGGTCTGTCTGTTCTGTTTGCTAGTGTATTAGAGCCCAGCGTATATTTATTGTTACAATAAAAGAACCCTTACAGCTAAATCTCTAAAACATGATTTTATGTATGTGGATACATTCCTAGAACATTAATCTTTTGAAAACTTTAGATTTTTATGGATATTGCTGAACTGCTTTCCAGAAAGTCTGTTGCTAAAAGCAGTATGAGTACCACCTAGCTGCTGTGTTTTAAAGTATTATCTCTGTATTTTTATTATTATTTATAACCCCTTTATTTATACCCCCAACTTGAAGCAACCCAAACGTGCACCAAGAGGAGAATGTGTAAACATTTTGGGTTATATTCATACGATGTCAAATTAACCAACCAGCCTGTTGCCATCGACTCTACAGGACAGGGTTGAGCTGCCTCATAGAGTTTCCAAGGCTGTAATGTTTAGGGAAGCTGACTGCCACTCAGTTGGAGTGGCTGGTGGGATCCAACCACCGCGGTTAGCAGCCAAATGCTTAACCACTGTACCACCAGGGCTCCACACAAGGTCAAATTACTCAGCCATAAAAAGGGTGAACTGCTGATCCACACCACAACATGGATGAATCCCAAAACATTCTTTTGAGCAAAAGAGGCAGACACCAAGAGTACATTCTATTTCATTTTTATGAATTTCAAGACGTGGCAAAACTGATGCATGATAATAGAAATCAGAACAGAGGCTGCATATGGGTGGCCGTGGATATTGATTGAAAAGGTACAAAGGGTTGAGTTCTGGGTTAATGAACACAATTCATATCTTAATAGGGTTGTTAGATACCATGGTGGGGGGGTAAAGTTTTAAAAAATTAACAAGTCATTCAGTTAAGATCAGTGTTTCAATTTTACATCAATTTTTTAAAAATTAGAAAGAGGGAAAGAATGATCATTAGAAGGCCCACGTGCTAATGGACAAGCTCATTCAATTGTCCAAGTCCACCCTCAGACCACCTCACTGATGACCTGTCCAGGTGCCAGTTGCCGATGGGTTCCAGGTGGAATGGTGAGGGGTTCTCTGCTGTTAGTACTGGCTGGTGGGTCCAAAGTTATTGAGCAGAGCCCTGTGGTGGCTGCAGTGCCACAAAGGGGCTTTGACCCCCTGTGGAACTTGGCTTTGGGCCACTCTTTGGGAAGTCCACACCTCATGTCTCACAGCATCCTGGTGAGTGACAGCGGTGTGTCCACCTCTCATTGGGTTTTTGGTGAGTCTCTTAATTTTGTTCAGACTGGTGCAGTGCTTTGGAAGTCGAATTCACATAAGACACAAAGAGCAGCTTGCAGACAGACTGGCTGAAGTGATTTAGGAGAAATGCCAAGTTTTTGACAAGGTCAGCGATGCTCAAAAGAAGTATGCAGAGACCAAGTCACTTTTAGAGAATGGCAGGTTGGGGACAGAGTCTTTAAATATACGGAGCCTTGTAGACATCTGCGATAAGGCGAGGAGCACGAAAGCGAAGCTGATGGATCTGGGTCAACATCTGAAGAAGAGATCCAAAGGCTCCCAACGAGAAAAAGCAATGGAGGAGATGATAAAAACTCTAGAGTCTCTCCCAGCCTTGCCTTCCAGTGCTCACCCCAAATCTCCAAATTAATGTGCGCCTTCTCTTGATCAGTGAAGTGCACAACGTTCAAAAAAGTCCTAAATCTCCCAAGCAGAGGTTCTCTCAGATCCAAACGCCTCGAAATCACCTCTGCCTCTCACGACCCAGAGCTGACCCAATCACCACATCCGGAGGTTAATCCTATAGGCTTGCCTCCGTGTTTTTGTTTTTGTTTTTGTTTTTGTTTTTAAATATGTGTGCTGCCAAAGCGAGCATTCTGTTTTTAAAGGACAAAAGCTTTAGAATTCAGGTTTAAACCAGTTGCGGTCGAGTTAATTACGACTCATAGTGACCCTCTTGGACAGAGTAGAACTGCTCGATAGGGTTTCCGCGCAGCAGCTGATGGATTCGAACTGCCGATCTTTTGGTTAGCAGCCAACGATCCGCAGCCGAGCTCTTAATCATTGTGCCACCAGGGATAGGGAGACACATGGATGCCTGATAGCAGAATTTTACAAAAACATCGTTTCATAATCGCTCTTTGCAGTCTGCGCCCGGGAAAAGCAGAGAAATGACTGCCTCCACACAAATCAAGACAACCCGAAAAAAAAACCCAACCAGGTTTGTTTTAAAACCAGTTTTTGTAATGAAAAAACTCAAGTTAGTGCTTATTACTTAAAGAAGAAACCACCGCACCTTTTAAATAGTTTTGTTGCTATTATACCATTAATACTAGTAATTCACAACATAATATCTGTTTTTGTAACATTAAAGCAGGGCGCCGGGACCAACGATCACCAGCTGCCCAGAACACAAAAATTACGCTTCCGAAATCTCTTGATGTCGATTCCGCACATAGAACAGTAGAAATGCCCTACGTGTGTCACTTCACGACAGAAGCCCTTTTTTAACATGAAAAAAACATATACACATTGGCAGTGTTGGCAAATCCATCTTTTGTTTAGGGTGAAAATCCTATGCGATTTCCTATTCCATGTTCCTAGAATTGAGGAAGGATTACAAACGTTATTGCGCCGAATGGGAAGTTTCACAAGGAAAATCTAGGATATCCATTAGATTTTTATTTAGAAGTAAAGGCATAAACATGACATGATATGCAAATTAGCGCACTGCTTGCTGGGAAAACGAGGGCGAGTTCAGAGTGGGTGACCAGTAAAGCGCTGCAGCGCGAGGCAGCGGTGAAGCGCAAGTATGCCGCAATTGGGAAAGTCTCTCATCTGTTATCCGGTCCACCGCAACGGAAGCTGCCCGGGTCACAAGAAGACCAGTTTCTCCGCGGCCGCCCAAGGCTTCCTTTGCTCCGTACATTGCCCTCTGAGAGCTCGCACTCCCCTCCTCCTGCGCTTACCTAGCGCCTCCTGGGCGCCTGGCCTCGTGCTGGGTGCTGTGGATACCAAACTGGGGAAGACATGAATCTCAGTCTATTAAAATTGATATTGCACAGACGCCATCCACCCTGGAGTGGTGCTGGCACGCGTTCACAGGGTGGGGCACAGCATCATTGAAATAGCGTCAACCTAATGCCACCTACACGACAACAACGGATAAACAAAATGCGTATATAAGCGGCCGTGGCATGCTATATACAAAAAACGTTGAGTGGTAAGAGTTGTAGAAAAGGTACAACGGTACCATGAATGTGTGTGTGTGGGGGGGAGGTAATATTGTATTTCGAATGATGGAATTAAATCTTTATCAACACATATCAAAACAATGTAATGGAAAAAGTGTTGAAAGGGTACAGCATGATACCATTGTCTCGATAAAGAACACACAACTCAGTGCTTATATTTTCTATGGCCACATTATATATAAATACATATTTTTAAAGTTGGAAGGACTCATATCAGTGATTACCTCTAGAAAGGAGGGAGGGGATCAGGATTGGGGGCAGTGATCACATGGAACCTTAGATTTATCTGTAATGCTCCAATTTTTTAAAAGAATGGATTGTTTTATTATTGTATAATTTTATTATTTGTGTAATTAAAAACCTTTAACAAATATAATCCTTCCCTTGCATATTTTCTCCATATACTTCATTTTTTTAAGTCATGTTTATTGAGGTAAAAGTCACATATACTAAATTCACCTTTTCTGCCATAGTTAATGAGTTTTAACAAATGCATAGTCATGTACCTACTGTTGCTGTTGTGTGCCATCAAGTGGATTCCGACTCACAGTGACCCGAAGTAACAGAGTGGAACTACCCCACAGGGTTTTCTTGGCTGTAATCTTCACAGAAGCAGATCCCCTGGTCTCTCTCCCTCGAAGCCACTGGTGGTTTTAAACTGCCAACCTTTCGGTTACCCGTTTGCACCACCAGGGCTCCTCATGTACCTACTACCACAATCAACATACCAAACATTTGTATTACCCCAAAAAGGTCTCTTGTGCCCCTTTCGAATCACCCCTCCCTCTTTTCCTAAGCCCTGGCAACCAGTGATCTCTTGTTTATCCCTAGACCTATAGTTTTGTCTTTTCCAGAATGACAAATGAAATCATTCACATGTACTTCATTTTTAATATAAAAACCTGTAAAACTTGTTGCCGTCGATTCCAACTCATAGTGACCATTCAGAACAGAGTAGAACTGCCCTTCATAGAGTTTCCAAGGAGTGGCTGGTGGATTTGAACTGCTGATCTTTTGGTTAGCAGCCTTAACGCTTAACCACTGTGCCACTAATGCTCCAATATAAAAAGAATATGTGCTAATTGTGAAGAAATTAAACAGTAAATGATGTAAAAAGTAAAAATGCTATTATTAACTATGAACAGTTCAGTGTTTACCTTGACAGAATGTTTTCTATGTACATATACATTATATATGTATGTATTAAAATATATACTGTTAGGCATCTTACTTTCTTAGCATAATAATATATGGAGGTCTGTGCCCTCTGCAAAGTAGAAGCTACAAGAGAAGAGAGTCACATAAACAGCTCTTAAACTGTAATAGGAAGCAGATGTGTAAACTGGTGGGAAGCCCAGATGTGGCTCCTCCTATAATCTACCAGAGTCATCTCTTAAAAACAAAATCTTTTCACTCCTCTGATTAAACCTCCAATGCCTTCCCATTGTACACTGAATAAAATCCCAAGTCCCCACCCTAGCCTACAAGCTCCTGCATCAATGTCTGCCACTTTCCCCAACACTAAGTAAGCTCCAGCCACCTTAGCCATCTGGTCCTTGAATAAGCTCTTTCCTAACCCGGGGCCCTGCATCACCCAGCTAAATAAATCTTCCCTGGTATTCTCTCCTCTTACCTTTTTGTGATCAAACATGCAATCAAGATGCATTGATAATTACTGGTGATTGGAATTCGAAAGTTGGAAACAAAAAAGGATCAGTAGTTGGAAAATACAGCCTTGGTGATAAAAACAAGGCAGGAGATCACAATAGAATTTTGTAAGACCAACAACTTATTCATTGCAATTACCTTTTTTCAACAACATAAACGGCAACTATACGCATGGACCCCGTCTGAAGGAATTCACAGGAATCAAATCGACTACATCTGTGGAAAGAGACCATGGAGAAGCTCAAAATCATCTGTCAGAACAAGACCAGGGGCCAACTGTGGAACAGACCATCAATTGCTCATATGCAAGTTCAGGTTGAAGCTGAAGAAAATTAAAACATGTCCACAAGAGAAAAAGTATGAACTTGAGTATATCCCATCTGAATTTGGAAACCATCTCAAGAATAGATTTGACACATTAAACACTAATGACCAAAGACCAGACAAGTTGTGGGATGACATCAAGGACATCGTACATAAAGAAAGCAAAAGGTCATTAAAAAGCACAAAAGAAAAAAGAAAAGACCAAACTGGATGTGAGAAGAGACTCTGAAAGTTGCTCTTGAGCATAAAGTAGCTAAAGTGAAGGGAAGAAATGATGAAGTAAAAGAGCTGAAGAAGATTCCAAAGGGTGGCTTGAGAAGACCAAGTAAAGTATTATAATGAAATGTGCAAAGACCTGGAGTTAGAAAACCAAAAGGGAAGAACACACTTGGCATTTCTCAAGCTGAAAGAACTGAAGAAAAAATTCAAGCCTCGAGTTGCAATATTGAAGGATCCTATGGACAAAAATCATTAATACCACATGCAATATCATTAATATCAGACGCAAGTAAAATTTTGCTGAAGATCATTCAAAAGCGGTTGCAGCAGTACATCAACAGGGAATTGCCAGAAATTCAAACCAGATTCAGAAGAGGACGTGGAATGAGGGATATCATTGCTGATGTCAGATGGATCCCGGCTGAAAGCAGAGAATACCAGAGAGATGTTTACCTGTGTTTTATTGACTATGCAAAGACATTCAATTGTGTGGATCATAACAAATTACGGATAACATTGTGAAGAATGGGAATTCCAGAACACGTAATTGTGCTATGAGGAACCTGTTCATAGATCAAGAGGCAGTCCTTCAGACAGAACAAGGGGATACTTCATGGTTCAAAGTCAAGAAAGGTGTGCTTCAGGGTTGCATCCTTTCACCACACTTATTCAATCTGTATGCTGAGCAAATAATCCAAGAAGCTGGACTATATGAAGACGAAAGGGGCATCAGGATTGGAGGAAGACTCATTAACAATCTGCGTTACGCAGATGACACAACCTTGCTTGCTGAAAGTGAAGAGGACTTGAAGCATTTACTGTTGAAGGTCAAAGAATACAGCCTTCAGTATGGATTACACCTCAACATAAAGAACACAAAAATCCTCACAACTGGACCGGTAAGCAACATCATGATAAATGGAGAAAAGATTGACACTGTCAAGGATTTCATTTTACTTGGATCCACAATCAACACCCGTGGAAGCAGCAGTCAAGAAATCAAAAGACGCATTGCATTGGGAAAATCTGCTGCAAAAGAACCTTTTAAAGTGTTAAAAAGCAAAGATGTCACTTTAAGGACTAAGGTGTGCCTGACCCAAGCATGGTATTTTCAATTGATTCACACGCGTGTGAAAGCTGGACAATGAATAAGGAAGACCAAAGAGTTGATGCATTTGAACTATGGTGTTGGTAAAGAATACTGACTATATCATGGATTGTCAGTAGAGTAAACAAATCTGCCTTGGAAGAAGTTTAGCCAGAAAGCTCCTTAGAAGCAAGGATGGCGAGACTTCATCTCACTTACTTTGGACATGTTATCAGAAGGGACCAGTCCCTGGAGAAGGACATCATGCTTGGTAAAGTAGAAGGTCAGTGAAAAAGAAAAAGACCCTCAACAAGATGGATTCACACAGTGGCTGCAATACTGGGCTCAAACATAGCAACGGTTATGAGGATGGCGCAGGGAGGAGCATTGTTTTTCGTTCTGTTGTACATAGGGTCACTGCGGGTCGGAACAAACTAGATGGCATCTAATAAGAACCCTTATGTGCATTTTTTTTATGGTCTCTTTCCCACTGTAGATTGTAAACTCCCTAAAGATATTGTCTTATCCATCAGTATGTACCCAGCACCTAGCACAGGGCTTGGCACACAATGAGCACTCCCTCAATAAATATTTGTTGAATAAATGAATGTACATTTAAACTGGGTCTTATAAAAGATGGTAAGGAATGTGTGATGGTTAAGGTTGTGTGTCAACTCGGCTGGGTCATGATTCTCAGTGGTTTGATAGTTGTATGATGATGTGATCACTTCCACTATGAGACTGGATATTATGTGATCACCTCCATGATGGGATCTGCTGTGAGTAGCCAATCAGTTGAAAGGGAGTTTCCTTGGGCATGTGGCCTGCATTGAAGTAAGTGGATATTCTAGCAAGGCTTGTGGACTTTTTGCTTCTTTTCCACCCTGCAGCTGGCTTCTGTTCAGCTGACCTCCAGTTCTTAGGACTTGAGCTAGCAGCTTACCTGCAGTCTTGCGTGTTGATCTTTGGGATTTGTCAGTCTTCACAGCCTGAGAGCAAGAGCCCTACTCCCCGACCTGCCAATCTTGGGTTCGCCAGCCCCTGTGGCTACATGCATCAGGAGAAGCCTCTATCCTGACCCACGGACTTGGGACCTTCCAGCCTCTACAACCACGTGAGCCATTTCCTTGATATAAATCTCTCTCTGTAGATATAGATATATATATGCTTTATTGGTCTTGCTTCTCTAGAGAACCTAAGACAGAATGCAACAAGAACAAAGTGGTAAGCAGACCCCAAGGAGAACGAGGAGTGCACTGGCAGGGAGATATGGCTAGAAAGATGGCTTAGAGCCTAATGGTGAAGGGGCTTTGAATCTGAGAATTCGGATTTGGTGGCAGTGTAGAAGGTGATAATTTATGGTGGTAATGCCTAAAGGCGGGGGTACGGGCGGGGGAAGGTTGCTGTACCAGTCCAGGCAGGAACACCTCTTCCTGATTTCTGCTAGCAGTTACTGTTACTGCTCTGGGTTGTCACAGCCCTTTGTAATTGCTTTGCGTTTTGTTGGTTCTCCATTTTACTGTGAGCACCTCGGAGACTAGAACGAGGTTTTGCTTAAATGCCTAGCATTTAGCACGGGGTCAGGAATACAGCAGTTCTCATTAAGCATTTGATGGATGAAATAACTGAAAGTATCAAAGCTTTCAGATGGGCTGCAGGGCAGGCTTAGACTTTGGAGGAAGAGTTCTGAGTTCAAGAAGAGACGCTACCCTTATAAGCTGGAACAGTGCTTAATCTCTAACAGGTTTTCTTTAATTATTAAATGGTATTTCAGAGAGTTTGGCACAGTTCCCCGCATGTGGTAAGCGCTCAATTTTTATTATTACTAATTGTCAATTCAGAGGCACAACCCTGTCCCCAGGTTCCTGTGCTGCTGCTGTCCCAGGTGTCATCTCCGTCGTGATATCACGACAAAGGCGCCAACCAAAAATGGCTACCTCTAAGCCATCCGAGGACTCCAATTATCTGTCATGCTGCAGATATATACAGCTAGCAGTGTCAGTAAGAAACAGTGAAGACAACCTCCGTAGCCGTGTGGATGGAAAGCGCGGAGTCAACGCACACTCCCAACCAACTGAAAAAGCGAAAAAGAAAACTGAACGGTCGGAGCTGAGCAAGAGCTCGGGTTTACGAGCACGTGTTGGAGGAAAGTCTGCGCTTGCGCAAACCAGGCGCGCGTCCGCTGGCCGGAAGAGTTGCGCGTTTCCGGGTTGGAGGCGGGGAGCGGTGCCGGAAGTAGTCGGGGAGGGCCGCGCAGTCGGACCGGCTGCTGAGACGAACGCTTCAGTGGGGCAGTCTCCGCATATCATGGGGAGATAGACGCTGCTGCCTGTGAGTCTTGGGCCCTGGCAGTTGAGGAAGAAAAGCGGGAGGAGGGAGTCAGGACCTGGGCCCACAGTGGGTCAGCGTTTGAACAACCACGTTGCGGAGGAGACGGGGCTGTGAGGTTCTTTGGAAGGGACTGAGGGGCTCGGGGCTCGGAGAAGACGCGGCTGTGGGGACCCGGACAGGACTTAGGGAAAGGGGATCGATGTGAGTTCCCCGGCACCTGAGGGAAGCGATCTGAGACGGTTAGGATGTAAGGACCCACGCACCTTAAGAGGAGGGTCTGAACAGAACGGGGCTTGAAGACAAGGGCTCTTGAGGGGTAAAAACAGGGCAGTGAGGACTTGGACTCTTAAGGAACAGAAGCGGGACGGTGAAGACCCAGGCTGCTGAGGATTCAGAAACAGGGCAGCGAAGACTTAGGTTCCTGACGGGCAGAAGCAGGCAACGAAGACTTGGGTTTGGGAGGAAACAGAAGCGGGCAGTGAAGATGGGATCGGAGCTTTGAGACTCCGAGTTCCTGAGGGAGCCGGCATGTGAGGACCCGAGTTCCTAAAAGTGGAGATCAGCCTCCGAGGGAAAGGTGGGGTTAGAAAAGGTATAGGGATCTACTTTTTCTCATATTCTCTGAAGCCAGAGTGGTAAAGGAAGTATTCAGGGGAAGACGACGCCTTCGCGCTGCCTACTTGGCTTTTGGCAGACTTTTCCTTGTGTCAGATACTTAATCTAGAAAGCCCACGTGCAAGCATCTTCGTTTTCTGCTTCATTCTTGCGAAGCTCAGATGTGACGTTGGAAGCAGTTTGAATTCAGTTATATACTTAATAAGTGCTTTACGTACCATTCCACTCAACCCTGATTGAGCACAGTTCTGTACATCTCAAATGAAAGAATGTCAGCGATATAAGGGCCCGAAAAGATTATCTTTTTTTAAACTCCTAATTTACATTTAAGGAGGCTTTGTCCTGAGAGGGCTTAGGATCATGGTGAGGCAATGATTAATTAGATCATAATTTTGTTACAATACTAGTACTCCTCTGTGCCTATCAAATAGAAAATGCTTGGTTAATATTCCATGAATAAATGCTTCTAGATTCTTTGCTCTAACTTCAAACTCAGAACGGAATATTTTACAGATTCTAGTATGTACTTTATTTCGAGACTTGTTGCTATTGATCCAGTGGATGTCACTTACCAGTAAGGAAACCTTTAAATGAATAAAAAAAAAAAAATTTTTAATCTGAAGCCATTTAGAAAATGGCAGATAAATAGGTTATGTCCTGTACTTTTTTAAAATTTTAGATAAAAATATACATAACAAAACATATACGCATTCCACAGTTTTTACATGTACAGTTAGTTCATTGACACTGGTTACATACTTCACATTGTGTCACCATTCTCCCTTTTTCTGTCCATATTGTTTCACGACTATTAAGTTAGAGTCACTGCCCTTTGAAGTTCTCATCTGTATTTTAGTTAATGTTGTCCGTTTGATCTCATATAGATAATACTTTAAAAGAGCTCAGTGCTCAAGCCGAACAGTCTTTATTAAATTAGCTAGATTGTTTAAACACGACTTCATGGGATAGTTTCAATTCAAGGCTTAAAAGTTGTTTCCAGGCAGTAGATTCAGGGATTCTTCCAGTCTCAGCATATCCAGTAAGTCCGGTTTCCAATAAGGATTTGAAGTTCTGTTTCACATTTTTCCTCCTTTTGATCAAGATCCATCTATTGGGACCGTGATTAAAATGTTCAGTAATGGTAGCCAGGTACCATCCATTTCTTCTGGTCTCATGGGAAAGGACATAGTAGTTCATAGAGGCAATTAGACCTACAGTCTGTTTCCTTCTCTGATTCCCAGGTCTCCTTCCTCCAGATGAATAGAGACCAACTCTATCTTGGGTGGCCACTAGCAAGCTTTTAAGACCCCAAGCACTACTCACTGAACTAGGAGGTAGAACAGAAACTCTAAAAACAGTATTAGGCCAATTGACTGGACAGGCCCATGAATCTGTGACCCTAAATCTGTGAATCAAGAAAACTAATCCTATGAGGTGTTTTTCTGTACCTATGTAGTATCAATAGCTGCAGCCTTTTTGCTGGGGGAGGGCTGCTGTTTTTATTGTAAAATTTTATATAACAGTCTGTTTGCCATTTCGCCCTTTTTTTTCCTCGTGTACAACTTAGTGATATCAGTTACAATAGTCAAGTTGTGTAGCCATTACCTTTAGTTGATGACAATTTTCCTATCACCATAGACAAAAATTCAGTACTTCCCAGAGAATAATTCTCCCTGTCCCTCCGCCTTCCCACCCCGGTAACCACTAGTAACCATTGGTTTTTATATATTTACCTATTGTCATTTCATGTAAGTGAGATCATACAATACTTATCCTTTGTCATTGACTTATTTCACTCAGCATAATGTCTTTGCGGTTCATCCATGCTGTAGTATGTATCAGGACTTTATTTTTCTTTAAGGGTGAATAGTATTCCATAGTATGTATTACCTCATTTTGTTTATCCATTCATTTGCTGAAGGGCACTTGAGTTGTTTCTACCTCTTTGCTATTGTGCGTAATGCTGCATTGAACATCGGTGTACATGTCTGTTCAGTAATGGTAGCCAGGTACCATCCATTGCTTCTGGTCGCATGGGAAAGGAGATGGTAGTTCATAGAGGCAGTTAGACCTACAGTCTATTTCGTTCTCTGATTCCTGGGTCTCCTTCTTCCTCCAGACAAATAGAGACCAACTCTATCTTTCAGACTCCTAGAGTATATTCCTAGGAGTGGGATTGCTGGATCATATTAAAAACAAAACAAAACCCGTTGCTGTCAAGTTGATTCTGACTCATAGCTACCCTATAGGACAGAGTAGAACCGCCCCTAGGGTTTCCAAGGAGCAGCTGGTGGGTTTGAACTGCCGACCTTTTGGTTAGCTGCTGAGTTCTTAACCACTGCGCTACCAGGGCTCCACTGGATCACGTGATAGCTCTATTTCTAACTTTTTGAGGAATCGCCATACTGTTTTCCACAATGGTTATACCATTTTACGTTCCCACAAGCAGTGGATAAGAGTTCTAGTCTCGCCACATCTGTTATTTTCTGTTTTTTTTTATCATTGCCATTCTAGTAGGAGTGAGATGGTATCTCATTGTAGTTTTGATTTACATCTCTCTAATTGCTAAGGAGGAGCCCTGGTGGTGGCAGTGGTTAAAGTGATCGACTGCTAAGTGAAAGGTTGGCAATTCAAAACCACCAGCCACTCTGCGGGAGAAAGATGGGGCAGTCTGCTTCCATAAGGTTTCAGCCTTGGAAACCCTGTGGGGCATTTCTACTCTGTCCTATAGTGTTGCTATCAGTCAGAATCAACTCGATGACAACCTGTTTGGTTTTTTGGTTTTAACGGCTAATGGCGGTCATCTTTTCATGTGTTTGTTGGCCACTTGAGTTTTCTCTTTGGAGAAGTGTCTGTTCAGATCCATTTTTGATTGAGTTATTTGTCTTTTTGTTGTTAAGTTGTGGCAGTTTTATATATATTTTGGATATTAAACCTTTATCAGATATGTGGTTCCCAAAATTTTTTTCCCAGCCTATAGGTTGTCTTTTTCCTCTTTTGATAAAGTCTTTTGATGAACACAAGTATTTAATTTTCATGAGGTCCCAATGATCTATGTTGTCTTCTGCTGCTTGTGCATTTGTTGTCGTATTTGATAATCTATCATTAAAAAAAACTAGGTCTCATAGTTTTACCCCTATATTTTCTTCCAAGAACTTTACAGTAGTACCTAAAAAAATAAAATACCTAGGAATAAATTTAACCAGGGATGTAAAGGACTTACACGGTGAAAACTATAAAATACTGCTGCAAGACCCTAAGATAGACTTCAATAAATGGAAAGATAGTTTGTGCTCATGGATAGGAAGACTTAATACTGTGAAAATGTCAGTACTACCCAAAGTGATCTATAGATTCAGTGCAGTCCCAATCAAAATCACAAAATCCTTTACAGAAATGGAAAAACTTCTTCTTAACTTTACATATAAAGGAAAGAGGCCCTGCATAGCCAAAGCAATTTTGAAAAGGAACAAAGTAGGAGGCCTCACACTACCCAATTTCAAAACATACTAAATAGGTACAGTAATCAAAACAGCCTGGTACTGGTTTAGTGATAGACACATCGACCAATGGAATAGAATTGAGAGCCCAGAAATAAATTCGTAACATCTATGGACAACTGATCTTCGACAAGGGTGCTAAGTCCATTCAATGGGGAAGGAACAGTCTCTTAACAAATAGTGCCGGCAAAATTGGATTTCCACATGCAGAAAAATGAAGTAGGACCCATATCTCACACCATACACAAAAATTGTTAGAGCTAAAGCAATAGAGGTCTTGTCCTATACTTTTAACATAAGCACGTACTGGAAATGGCTGCTTTGAGATAAGGCTAGCAGAGAGACTTGGAGCAGTCACTAGCCTATCTCAGTCACTTCCCTTCTCCAATAATATCTTTTATTAAAATCTGCTCAGACTTACGTGATCATAAGCACTTTCAAGTGTTATATTATTTAATTATCACAGCCGCACAAGTTAAATATTGTTAGTACCATTTTACATGTAAGGAAATAGGTTCAGAAAGGTTCAAAGAGGTTAAATTACTTGCCTGAAACTACCTGGTACTTAGTGGCTGAACCCGAGTTAAATCCAGTTATATGTGCTTCTACTTTTATAAGTGGGTTCTTCTGCACATCTCAGTTTGCCCATCAGCAAAACAGAAGTGATAGTTATATGAAGCACATCTTTGAAAGACATCCCTCCCTCGCTCTTTAAGACTCCTCTTGATGTCCAGTACTGCAGTTTATTAGGGTACTTATGGAGTGTGGTATTTGGAAGAACTAAATTCCTGTGTTTTCACAGAAGCATAGCTATTCAAGATAGAAAAACGGAGCCTGTGTACAACTTTTCCTTGTGATGCAGTAAGATATATTTAATTTTAAATTTAGGAGGCCAAGAAAGACCAACTTGAAGAACAAGGACTTAAATTGGGTTAACTTTACAGTTGTAACATGAACTAGATGATCGGGGGAATTGAGCTAACTTAGTTTTTTCACAGTGAGTTAGCCTATACTCTGTGCAAGTGCCACTACTATATGCAGGTGATCAAAACTTATTTACACGAGATGTGAGGTAGAGCATGATACCGTTTGAAAATACTTGATGGTTTAATTAATGATAGTTTATTTCTAAGTTAATATTTATCTCCATCTGCGAAATGTACTCTATTTCACTCATTCATGGCTCTAGCATTGACTGAGTTATTATAATGGAATTTCAAACTACCTGATCAGAAAATCATTGTGCTAGATTTAGAGCAGATACGAACATAGGAAATATTACTTTTGACCTGAGGTCTTAATGGAAAGCCCCAAACTGTTTTGGAGGCAATACATCAGCAATGTTTACATTCTGCACTGTGAAGCAGGTGTGTTGGAGGCAAAGGACAAACTTTGAAATCTGTACGTATGGGCATATTTAAAATCTTAAGCTGTTAGAGTTGAAAGACTTTGCCTCGTCTAGCTCCTAATTATAGATGTAGAAACACCAGCCAAAAAGTTAGGATGGTGAACAAGGATGATATCCAGCCTCCTGTCTTGGATCTTCCTTGTGCCACAGTACTTCTCATCAGCCTCCTGCTGACCACTTGCTACTGCCGTTTTTTTTCCTAAATCCACTGTTCTCTTTTTAATCTCTGTAGCCATAACAGTGGTTATAGCGTGCCACCAGCATATGTATGCGTGCAGGGTTAATACCAGGATGGGTGAAAAAAATTTAGAATAGAGTTGAACATACATACAATATTAGCACATGTGTTTATTAGCATTTACCATGTGCCACACACTTCTCTAAGTGCTTTTGGTACATAAACTCAGTAAATTGTCACAACAACCAGGAGGTACACTTTATTATTAACCCTATTTTTCAGATGAGAAAACTGAGGCATAAAAAGATTAGGTAACTCTAAAAAAAAAAAGATTAGGTAACTTGCTCAAGGACATAACAGCTAATAAGTGGCAGAGTCTGTACTTGAACCCAGAGTCTATGCTGTTGACCAGTGAGCTATATATACTACCTTTCTGTTAAGTCAGAACCACCTAAATGGGGACAAACTAGTCAACCCCAGCTTCAAATTGGAAAAAATTCTGTTGCTCTCAAGTCTCTTGGACTGCAATGAATTGGTTCTTTTTGGTGTATTTAGTCTGCGAAGTATGAGCTCGTTTAGATACACCTAGAAGCCAGAGAGGAAAGAAACAGCTAGGTAGAAAACCCAGTTATTAAGTCAAGTCATGCATCACAGCAATAGACGGTTTATGCTATCAGGCTGGTAGTCCCCTTGACTCCAGTATTTTGTTTAAATAATAAATTCCTGAACACTTCAGAGATAAAAGAATTTTAAGACAACTGGTCTTCTATTTCCCTGTTCCATTCACTTTTTTTTTTTTTTTTTTTTAAACAGTTAATAAAACTGATGCCTGGAGAAGGCCAGGGTCCTACAACTATTGCCAGGTCTCTCCAGTTCCCTACCCTCTAAAAAATCAGATTCAGTAATAGGGTTGTGACTGTATTTCTGTTTGAGGTACAAGGTTGTTAAAAGGAAAAGCAATTAGGTTTGTTATATGCAGCCTATTGGCCACAGTTTAAATGTGACCATGGTGGGGATAGACTGGGTAACTTAATAGAACTCCCAACCGTAAAATCTTGTTTTGATCGAATTATTAAATATTTTCAGCTGTAAATCATTGAGACATGGACTTTCCAGACTTAATTTGTGAATCATCTAGCACATGATTTCCACATAGTAGGTGCTAGCAAGGGTTAAATATTATAATTGTTCTTTCAAACTATCTCACAGATAATGCCTCTGTTTTTACTCAGTAGTAAATCCTTATCTTTTGGCCTGCTGAGGAAGTGAGAGTTAGAAATTTGAGTAGCCCAAAGGCAGCCCCAGTATATTACATAATGGATCTAAGTTATTTACAATCAGTTCATTCCATTGTGCTTGGTCCACAATCAAGCATGATGAAAGTTGCCAGTAAACAGGTAATTTGGATATGGAGTCATTGACCATTCTAATCTGGTGGTTATGTTTTGTTCTACTTTTTTTTTCAAGTTATTTTTTAATTTGCGTACAATAAAATTCACTCTTGAGGGTACAAGTCTATGATTTGTAACAAATGCATACTGTCATGTAACCACCACAACAATCAGAATACAAAACAGTCCCACCCTTCCCCGCCAAAGAATTTCCCTTATGCTGCTCCTTTGTAGGAGTCCCTGGGTAGTGCAAAAGGTTAATGCACTTGGCAGCTAACTGAAAGATTGGAGGTTAAGTCCACCCAGAGGTTCCTCGGAAGAAAGGCCCAGTGATCTAATTCTGAAAAATCAGCTATTGGAAACCTTATGGAGCAAAGTTCTACTCTAACACACATGGGATCACCATGAGTTGGAATTGACTCGACAGCAACTGAGTGTGTGTGTGTGTGTGTGTGTGTGTGTGTGTGCGCGCGCGCGCTCCTTCATAGTCAAATCCTCTCCCACTCATATCCCCTGGCAACAAGTGATCTGTTCTCCATCCCTATAGCTTTGCTTTTTCCAGTATGTCACATAAATTGTTTCATACTGTAAGCAGCCTTTTGCGTCTTGATTCTTCCACTTAGCATAATGCATTTGAGGTTCATCCGTGTTGTTTCATGTATTAGTAGTTCTTTTTATTTCTGAGTAGTATTCCATTGTATGAGTATACCATTGTTTATCCATTCACCAGGTGAAGGACATTTGAATTGTTTCCAGTTTTTGACAATTATGAATTATTTTGCTATAAATATTCACATACAGGTTTTTGTGTGAATGAACTTATATTCAAGTTGTAATTTCTATAGGGTAATATATAGGAGCAGGATTGCTGAGTCATGTGGTAGGTTTATGTTAAACTTTATAAGAAACTGTCAAACTATTTTCCAAAGCAGCTGTACCAATTTAATTCCCACTAGCAAATGTATGATTGAGCCCTGGTGGTGCTATGGTTAAACACTTGGCTGCTAACCAAAAGGTGGCAGTTCAAACCCACCCAGTGGGTCCACTGGAGAAAGACCTAGTGATCTGCTCCTGTAAAGATTACAGCCTAGAAAACCCTATGAGGCAGTTCTACTCTGTTCTGTAGGGTCACTATGAGTCAAACTCAGTGGCACACAACAGCTGCAGCAGCGTGTGAGACTTTCAGTTGCTTTGCATCCTCTTTAGCACTTGGTATCGTCAGTTTTTGTTTTATTAATTTTAGCCATTCTAATACGTATATAGTAGTATCTCATTATGGTTTTAATTTGCATTTTCCTAATGACTAATGAGGTTGAACATCTTTTCATATGCTTATTTGTTATCCATGTATTTTCTGTAGTCAAGGGTCTATTCAGATTTTTTGGCCATTTTTTAATTGTTTTTTTTAATTGTTGAATTTTGAGAGTTCTTTATATATTTTGTGTACAAGTTCTTTGTCAGATATGTGATTTATAAATATTTTCTACCAGTCTGTGATTTGTCTTTTTATTTTCGTTTATAGAGCAGAAGTTTTTAACTTTGATTAAGTCTACTTTATCAAATTTTTTCCTTCATGGATTATGCTTTTGGTGTTGCATCTAAGAACTCTTCCTAACCTAAAGTCTTGAAAATTTTCTCCTGTGTTTTCTTCTAAAAGTTTTATAGTTTTACGTTTACATTTAGTCTATGATCAATTTTGAATTAAGTTTTTTATACTTAATTTTACTAAAATATATAAAAACATTTCTGTCATTTCAGCCATTTTTATATGTACAATTCATTGACGTTAATGATGTTCACCATGTTATGCAATGATCATCATTATCCATTTCCAAAATTTTTCATCACCATTAACAGAAACTCAGTACATTTAAGCAATACCTCCCCATTTCCCCTTTTCACCCACCCTTAGTCACTGCTAATAAACTGGTCTGTATGCATTTGCCTGTTTTGGATATTTCATGTAAATGAGATCTTATGATATTTGTCCTTTAGTGTCTGACTTATTTCACTTAGCATAATGTTTTCAAGGTTCATCCATGTCATAGCATGTATCAGAACTTCATTTCTCTTTATGATTAAATAATACTCCGTTGTAGTATACACCACGTTTTGCTTATCCATTCATCTGTTGATGGACACTCACGTTGTTTCTACCTTTTGGCTATTGTGAATAATGCTGCTATGAACACTGTTATACAAGTATCTGAGTCTTTTCAGTTCTTTTGGGTAGGTACATAGGAGTGGAATTGCTGGGTCATATGGTAATTTTGAATTAGTTTTTATATAAGGTGAGACATAGGTCAAACTTCATTTTTATTGCCGTTTTTTATTATGTTTTAAAAACAGGGGCTAGTATTATCTATTTCTTCAGATGAAACAACCAAATAGTAGTTCATTTCTTTTCATAGGTAACATACGCATGTAATACAGAATTTGGGTATACAGTTAAAGTACTAAGTCTTCTCCCATTTTGGTCCCATAGGCCATCCAAATACCTCTATCTCCTCCCACCCTCCATCCAAGGCAACCACTATTGGCAGTTTCTTATGTCTCTTCCCAGGAATAATTTGTGCATCTACAAGTGTGGGTATATGTTTTAATAAATGATAGCAAACTGTTCTTACTATTCTGTACCTTGTATTATAACTGAACAATGTATCTTGGAGATATATTGAGCTTCCTCCTTTTTTAAAACAGTTTTATTGAGGTAGTGTTCACGTATCATACAATTCACCTATTTAAAGTGTAAAATTCAATGTTTTTTAGTACATCCCCAGGGTTGTGCAGCCATCACCATAATCTAATTTTAGAATATTTTCATTCCCCCAAAAGAAACCCCATACCCATTAGCAGTTAATCTCCACTCTCCTCTCTCTTCCCAGCCCTAAACAACCACTGATCTGCTTTCTGTATGTGTAGATTTGCCTATTCTGGACCTTTCATATAAATGGAATTGTACAATATGTGGTTTTTTTTGACTGGTTTCTTTTACTTAGCATAATATTTTCAAGGGTCTCATTCTTTTTTAATGGATTTCATTATATAGTTATACCCTAATTTATTTAACTGTATCACTTTTGATGGACATTTAGACTGAGATTCCTTGTATGTGTAGTATTCAATTTATATACAGGTTCAACTATAATATAAACTACTAAAAATGGAATTATTGGAGCAAAACAGTATATACGTTTCTAATTTTGGTAGATACTGCCAAGTAGCCCTTTATAGAGACCACTAACTAATTTATATTCTCCCTACTCCAACAATGTATGAAATGACCATTTCTCCATAAATTTTCAAACACAGTATATATAAAACTTCTGGGTTATGGCCAAATGAGGAAGAAATAGTAGCTTGTAGTTTTAATTTGCGTTTTTATTATGAATAAGAATAAGGATTATTTCATTGTCTTAAGAGCCATTTGAATTTCTTTCTCTTGTGCTGTCATTTTTTTTGTAATTTCTCTTTTCAGCGGTTAGGTACTTACTGATTGTAGATATTCTTTATATATAAAATAAATCAATCCTTTGTCTTTGTTTATGTTTCTTACCATGCAGATATTTTTTATTTTTATGTAATTGAGTATTTTTATGTATCAGTCTTTTCTTTTATGGCTCCTGAGTTTTGATCATCTTTCGAAACACCTTGAGAATATTTTTTCCCAATATTTAAAAATTGAAATTAATTGTTAATTCACATGCATTTACAAGAAGTAACACAGATCCCTTGTACACTGTGCCCAGTTTTCCCCAATGGTAGCATTTTGCAAAATCGTAGTATACCAGCAGAGCCCCGATGGCACAGTGGTTAAGAGTTCAGGCTGCTAACCAAAAGGTCAGCAGTTCAAATCCACTAGCCACTCTTTGTCAACCCTGTGGGGCAGTTCTGCTCTGCCCTATAGGGTCACTGTGAGTCAGAATCAACTCAACAGCAATGGGTTTGGTTTTTGGTATAGTATAGTATGACAACCAGGATATTGACCTTGATATAACCCACCAATTTTATTCAGATTTCCCCAGTGTTACTTGATTCATTTCTGTGTGTGTGTATATATGTTAAGTTCTATATATTTTTTATCACTTGTGTAGGTTCACAGTTCCATCACCACAAGGATACCTTGTGTTGCCCTTTTTAACCACACCCACTTCCCTCTCACCTACACACCCAACTCCTGACAAGCACTCATTTAATCTCCATTTCTAAAATTTTGCCATTTCAAAAATGTATATATACAGTGTGTATTCTTTTTGAATTTGAGTTTTTCACTCAGCATAATTTTCTGGAGGTTTATCCAAGTTGTTGCATGTATCAGTATTGCTAAGTAGTATGTATATGTATGTGTATGTATCAATATTGCTAAGTAGTATCCTTATTCCATGGTATGGATGTATCACAATTTGTGTAACCATTTATCTGTTGAGGAACATCTGAGCTGATTTTATTTTTTAGCTATTACAGATGAACCTGCTATGAACTAGTGAGGTATGAATGATCCAGTGTTCTTGTCAGCATTTGGTGTTGTCACTTTTTTATTTTAGCCATTCTAATAGGTACGTAGTTATATCTCATTGAAGTTTTAATTTGCATTTTCTTAATGGCTAATGATATTGAACATCTTTTCATGTGCTTATTTGCCATTTGTATATCCTCTTTGGTGAAATACTT
>NW_004443984.1:1215206-1271228 GCF_000243295.1 Trichechus manatus latirostris
TTTTTTTTTTTTTTTTTTTTTTTACTGTTAAGCTTTGAGAGTTCTTTATGTATTCTAGATGCTAATCTTTTGGAATGTTGTATAGCCATAAAGAGAAATGAAGTTCTGATACATGCTATGACATGGATAAACCTTGAAAGCATTATGCTGAATGAAATAAGTCAGACACAAAATTTTTTAGTGGTTACAGGGACTGGAGGAGAAGAAAATGGGAGTTACTGCTGAAGCAGTACTGAGTTTCCATTTGAGGTGACGTAAAACTTGGAAATGAATAGTGTTGGTAGCACAACATGGTAAACGTAATTGATGTCACTGAATTGTACACTTAAAAATGGTTAAAATGACAAACTTTTTTGTCGTATGTATTTTACCACAGTACAATTTTTTTAAAGTGCACAGATTTTAAGTGCTCAGTGTGTTGAGTTTGAAAGTTGTATGTTGTTGTTAGTTGCCGTCAAATTGATTCCGACTCATGGTGACCCAGTGTGTGCCGAGTAGAACTGCTCCATAGGATTCTCAAGGCTGTGACCTTTCAGAAGCAGATCGCCAGGCTGTCATCCGAGGCGCTTCTGGGTGCGTTTGAACCACCAACTTTTCAATTAGTAGTTGAGCACTTAAGCGATTGTGCCACCCAGGGGTACCTGACGGTTGTATAAACCCACGTAATCACCACCCAAATATGTTCCAATGTTTTCAATCCAGCCTTATAAAGGAACAGTCTAGGAAACTTAGGGTCATGTCAGTCTGATGATGGGTGTCTGATTATCCATCTGCTTTGTTTTGTTTTAACAAGAAGAAGTAACTCACTTAGAATTATTGAAAATTCAGAAGTATTGTTTGCTTTTCAGCAAGACCAATGATTGCAGTGAATCGCAGTCTAGTTTCTTAGGGAGAAACTTTGATTTTTCTCATGCTGTAGAAATTCCGCTTACTTCATATAGCAACTACCATTGGAGCTATTCCTTAAGGTTAATTCCTAATTTGATGTGTGATTACCCATATTTGGCACTGTGTATATAGGCTGTTTCTTTTTCTCAGGTCTTATTACAGAGATTCTTATTATACAGAAATCTCCTTTTTTTTTTTAATTCTCAACTTATTTTGAGCAATATACAGTACTATTTGCAAAGTCCTTTGAAGGATGTGAGGATGTTATTTGAGAAGTATGGTATTGTCTTAGTTATCTAGTGCTGCTCTAACAGAAGTACCACAAGTGGATGGTTTTAACAAAGAGAAGTTTATTTCCTTAGAGTAAAGTAGGCCAGAAGTCCAAATTCAGGGTGTCAGCTCTAGGGGAAGGCTTTCTCTCTCTCAACCTTCTCATCAGTGTTCCCTCAGACTAGGAGCTTCTCGGCACAGGGACCCCGGTCCAAAGGACGCGCTCTGCTCCCTGCACTGCTTTCTTAATGGTGTGAGGTCCCCCAATTCTCTGCTTTCTTCCCTTTTCTCTCTTGAGAGATAAAAAAAGGTGGTGCAGGCCGCACCCCAGGGAAACTCCCTTTACATTGGATGTGACCTGGGTAAAGGTGGTATTACAATCCCACCCTAATCCTCTTTAACATAAAATTACAATCACAAAATGGAGGCCAACCACACAATTCTGGGAATCATGGCCCAGCCAAACTGATACACACATTTTTTGGGGGACATAATTCAAACCATGACAGGTATTTTTCACTGTGAGGCTAGGGTGGCAGTTAATGCTGTACACTAGGGTACAGTCTGATAATCTTTCATAAGCCTTCTTCATGGAACTTGCTCTGGAAAAAGAGATTACTTCTATTTCATTACAATAATTATTACCATGTTAATCTTTCCTAACAATTTTTTCCTCTCCCATTGGTAACATTTGTGGGTGGGGGAGAAGGCGGTATGGGCTACATGTGATTTAAATAAATAAATAAGTGTTCCGATACTGTGCTTTCCCCCTCAGCTGGCTCTTGGTCATTTAACTAGTGCATGGTTAGTTGTTTTTATTGAGAATAACTCAAGAGAAGATGATTGTTTGTATTGGAACATTAGACAGTGTGTTGGGGAGGAGCTTCGCTACAGGGGCAAGAATAGGACAGAAACAGATACACATTCAGGTTGCTAAGCTTTACCAAGTTTTGAAGGCCATTGACATGATTCTTGCAGGTTCAAATTCCACAATTTTGCTCAATAAAATGTTTCGTATGCTACTAGTTTATTTCTAATGATAGAACAAATTATAGGAAGATAGTCTATACATACCACAGCTATCATTAATTTTAAAAGTTGTGTATAAAAGAGATGGAGATGATTTTCTTGACACCCAGTCGAGACAAGGAGATACAGTTCTCTGCATCTAGTTTGCCTGGGTCCTGGTTGGTGAAGATGTGCCAGACCATGCAACTGAAATGGTTCTGTAGCAAGGGTGGTGCTTGATGCCAGTTATTCATTTACAGGTAGCTTTTGAAAATGGCTGCCTCTCCTTTCTCCGGGCTCACAGCGGTTGCTGACGTAATTAAAGATCTAGACACTCAGATAGCTGTAAGTAAGCTCCTTGAGGCCGCTGTGGGCGGAACTTGGTGAATGTGCTTCTGATCCTCATGACACCAAAGCTGATGTCCAAGAGACAACCTCATACTCTTAAGTTTTAGGAGTCCCAGCTCCTCCAGGCTAGGGACTCTGCACGTACTTAAAGATTGCTAACACTCAGAGAAAAACTGCTTTTGATGGTAAAAAAGAGCTTACTTTTAACAGTTGCTGAAATTGTGTTCATTGGGCATAGTCTGACATAGACTTAAGGATGTTTTGAAATGCCAAAGTAGACTAATCTGTTTTCTGAAGCTTTGTGACTGAGTTTTAAGTATGTGATTGTGCCATGATTTATTTGGATTTAACATTTGATGCTCAAAAATATGCATGTGGTACTTAACCAAGTATTCTGTTTTTATAAAGTGCTCAAAAATATTTTGCTCATTTTAGTTTATTTTTGTACACAAGATTCCTCATTTCATTCACTTTCTTCCTTATTTCACTTTGTGGATTATTTACTTTAGCTTTTGGAGAAGAGATGGTTTCTAGATGTCAGGTGAGAGCAATGAACATTCTTCATTCCATCTGTTTTTTAATGTGCAGGTATCAAATGGTCACCAGATATACCAAAGACCACATATAATTTTACTTTCAGAACTCATCCTTTATTACAGGTGCTTCTGGAGCTAATTCTCATGTTTTCTATCTGCAGTTGATTGGCCTTGGTCCTCACAGCTCCAAAAGGAAGCAGGATCTTGATAAGCTCTATGAGCTGAAGTCCAAAGCTCGACAGATTATGAACCAGTTTGGCCCCTCAGCCCTAATCAACCTCTCCAATTTTTCATCCATAAAACCAGAACCAGCCAGCACCCCTCCACAAGGCTCCATGGCCAATAGCACTACAGTGGTAAAGATACCAGGCACTCCTGGTACAGGAGGTCGACTCAGCCCTGAAAACAATCAGGTATCATCCTCTTACTTTTTGCTCTCTGTAAGCACCTTTTATGTGTTATTTGAACCAGCCTTTGAGAGGTGTCCATCTCAGATGCTACCTCTTCCTCTTAGCTGAAAAAGATCTTTTCTCTGCCTGGACTTCCAAAGTTCTTTATCAAATTATCATTCATAAAGTTCATTCATTTGTTAAAAAAAGTATCAATTTTTATTCTGCATTGTGTATGTATGTGTGTATATATGTATGTGTATATATACATACATATATACATGAGTACACGCACATACCACCTTGCCTATAATTAGCTATATAATTGTTAAATAATAAATGGATTCATTATTCCTGTAATAAAAGTACTCTTCTAATTCATACAACTGCTGCCATTATTAATTTTCTGCAGTAATTCTAAACTCTGACCCCTAATCCTGATTCTGCCCTCCAGAGACACAGAAATTAGTATAATTCCTTGACTTGGATGTGGCGCTAGCATTCCAGTGGAATGCAGGAAGGGATTAGCAAAGGTGAATGGGGAGGGTTGAGCAGATAGTCAGGAGACCAACCTTTGTTGAATGTAGAATCCACTGGAGAAGAGCAGGAGATAAAACTGGGGGCGGATTATGTCAAGACATAGTGGGTCTATACTAGTAAGTTTACATTGGAACTTCTAGTATTTGTAAATATCCAGTAGGGGAATAAGAGTAGCATGATAAACAGAATGTCTTTTAGGAGGATTAACTTTACACAGTAAGGGGATAAGACTGGTAGGAAAGGAGGTAGACTGGGAGGAAGACCAGTTCTAAGACTTTTGCAGTAAATCAAGGCATGTGGTAAAGGCTCGAATTAGATAATAATGATAGACTGAAGAAGAGTGAATAGATGGGAAATATCATCAACAAATATTTACTTTAAAAATTATTTTCTTTTTTCCTTATTTCTAAAGTTATACATGTTTATCGCAGATACTTTAGAAATATAAAAAGAATAAATAGCAGATAATTCTACCACCACCCCCAAACTAACCATGATTAGCATTTACTATATGTCTTCCATGGTTAGCATTTACTCTCTGTCTTTTGATAATTTTTTAATGGCACATATATATTATATGACATTCCCTTAATGAAAGAAGGATTATAGTTATCCATACTTACACAAATATTTAGTGATAACAGAGATGAACACATGTTTCCTGCCCTCTGGGAGCTTATAGCCTATTAAGTCAGAGACAGGCAAATTTATAAATACACACAGTAATAGAAGGGTGCACAGCATACAATAGAGGCCGGAGTGGTCGCTTTTACCTGAGTGGGCTAGGAAAGGCATCAGAAAGGAGCTGCCATGAGCTGAGCAGGTAGGAAGAGCATGTCCGAAGACAACAGAGGCATGGTACAATTTGTGATGGTCAGAGAATTGCAAGTTGTTTAATATGGGGAGAAGATGAGGCACAGTGAGAAAAAGAAATGAGACTGAAAAAAACTTCCTGACAGTTGGATGCTGGCCTCTCTTCCAAACTGCTGTTTCCCCAGGCTACTTCTTTCTGAAGAATGTAGTCTTATAGCAATACCACCAAGTAGACCAGACTTTGAACTCTTTGGAAAGTAGAAACTAAACTCAACAATTTGACAGTCTTTCTTCATTATAAGGTAATGTGTTGTTTTGTTTCCTTAATACTTGGCTGAAAAATCTTCGGGTTAACTAGGTATTGACGAAGAAGAAATTGCAAGACTTAGTAAGAGAAGTGGATCCTAATGAGCAGTTGGATGAAGATGTGGAGGAGGTAAGGTGGGGCTGGATACCCCAGAGAGACTATGTCCCTGAGAGCTGGTATAGCATAGCAGTTAAAAACACAGACTTTTTTGGCAGAGAAATCTGAATTTGAATTTGGCTCTGCCATTTACCAGCTTTGTGGCTGTAGACAAGCCACTTAAGCTTTCTGAACCTCAGCTTCCCCCTGTGTTGTTAGGGTGTGATAATATTTACTATAGAGTTATTGTGAGGATCCCATGGGATAATTTACACAAATGATCTAGCACTTTATACCTAGTAGCTGCTGCTACTTTTGCCTGTCAAAAAGAGTGTACAACTACCACGGCCTCCATCAGACTGAGTACAGTACAACTAGATGGTGCCCAGCTACTACCACTGACTGCTCTGACTGGGATCACAACAGAGGGTCCTGGACAGAGCTGGAGAAAAATGTAGAACAAAATTCTAGCTCACAAAAAAAGACCAGATTTACTGGCCTGACTGAGACTGGAGAAACCCCGAGGGTATGGCCCCTGGACACCCTTTTAGCCCTGTAATGAAGTCACTCCTGAGGTTCACCGTTCAGCCAAAGATTAGACTGCCCAATAAAACAAAACCAGACTAATGGGGCACAGCAGTCCAAGGAAAGGACTAGAAGGCAGGAGAGGACAGGAAAGCTGGTAATAGGGAACCCAAGGTTGAGAAGGGACAGTGTTGACATGTCGTGGGGTGGTTAACCATTGTCATAAAACAATATGTGTACTAACTGTTTAATGAGAAACTATTTGTTCTGTAAACCTTCATCTAAAAGTACAATAAAAAAAAAAAGACAGTGTGCTACTCATAGGCAATCACTTTCAAAAATTTTAGCTGTATCTACAGCTTTATGTAACTTAGCATAATTATTCAAAGTTCATTCATGTTGTAACATATATTCCTTTTATGGCTAAATATTATTGCATTGTAGGAATATACAACATTTTGTTTATTCAGTCATCCATTGATAGACTTTTGGGTTGTTTCCACTTTTTGGCTGTTATGAATAATGTTGCTGTGAACATTCATGTTCAAGTTTTTGTGTGGACATATGTTTTCATTTCTCTTGGGTGTATACCTATGAGTGGAATTTCTGGGTCATATGATAACCATGTTTAACCTTTTGAGAAACTACCAGACTATTTTCCAAAGCACTGCATCATTTTATATTTCTACCGGCTAAGTATGAGTGTTCCTATTTCTTATACTGCTTTTTTGATAATTTCTTCTCCTCTGCTTTTGCCTTCTTTCTGGAATGACCCATCCACTGCCGTTGAGTCAATTCTGACTCATAGCGACTCTGTAGGACAGAGTAGAACTGCCCCATAGGGTTTCCAAGGCTATAATCTTTATGGAAGCAGACTGCCACATCTTTCTCCCGTGGAGTGGCTGGTGGGTTCAGACCACTGACCTTACAGTTAGCAGCCAAACGCTTAACCACTGTGCCACCAGGGTGCCTTCTGGAATGACAGTTGGGTCTTCTGGATTGATCCTCTTAGGTTTTTTTTTTTTGTCTTTTCTCTCCTGTTTTTCATCTCTTTTTAATTATAAGTTCCACTTTCTGGGGGGATTTTCCTTAGTTTATCTTTTTTCCCCAAGCCATTCTGTTCTTCTTTTATGGTTGTAATATCTTATATCTCTCTGAGGATATTAATTATATATATATATTTTGACATTTTCTTCTTTTCCCTGCATTGTCTTTGTTTCATTTTTTGGTTTATTTATTTTCTTTTTAGTGTTGGAGACTTTCTTCAAATGTCTGGCTATCCATTCTAAAAGAATGAGCCACTAAAAAGCTAATTTGAAGCAGGACATACTGTTGGTCATTAGTAGATGTCTAACAGCCAGTTCTCTGAGGAAAAGGCCCAACTTGTGGCACTTCTGATTTTCCTGCCCTGGCCCACTTTAAGCTGCAGCTGACGTCATACATTGGGAAGAGGTGCACTTAATTGGTTTTTGTGAGCTAATCTCAGGTGGTTCCAGCATACCACTGGCTTCACTTCAGAATAATTTGTCTGCAGACCAACCTTCTTATTGGGAGATTCCCTAAATGTCAGTATCTATACATTTTTTCCCAAGAGTCATTCAGTAGCTCCAGAGAAAAATCCTCCAGTCTCCTATTTGGAGGGTTTATCCCTAGCTTCTAACATTCTGGAAGCAAGGCAGGAGAAAGGGGCCTGCACCTCTCCCTGCCTCTGCTGTGTCTGGTGTATTCTGATTCAGAGCCACTCCCATTCACTTTCTCTGGGGAATAAACCTGCTGGGTTCTGGTCAGGTATGTGTGGGGAGAAGTCTGCTAGCTGCTTTTGGAGTGCAAGGGTGGGGGAACGGCTCTGTATATAGATATGTAACAGTTCCCCTGTTTTTAGTTTCATACTTCAGCCTAATTTTGTGTGATAAATGGTATCTCCAAATCCTAGATCTCTTAGGGGCTTTGAAGGATAAGTCATTTCAGTCTCATTGGTGTCCCCTCTACAGGCAGTTAGTTGTGTTGTACCTTCTTCTGTCTGCTAGGTCGGTTCCCACTCTTTATCTGTCTGTTATCTGTTTAGCAAAAGTTTATTTTTAAAAGTTTGTTGAAATCGCTTGTCTGTTAAGGTTTCCTTTCCTGTTCTTATTATCTTTGTGGATTTATATGTCTTTTGTTTTTCCTTTACTATTATTTTAATGGGTTTAAGGAGGTAGAGGAGGTCATTTTTGAAGTTGATCTGCCACGTTTAATCAGATAGCTTTCCTTTACATGGTATCCATTTGGTTCCCATAGGAAAGATAACCAGTCTAGTTGCCATCAAGTCAATTTTAGCTCACAGCGACCCCTTGAGTATCAGAGTAGAACTATGCTCCATAGGGTTTTCAGTAGCTGATTTTTTGGAAGTAGATTGCCAAGCCTTTTTTCCGAGGCACCTCTGGGTGGACTCGAACCACCTCCAACCTTTCTATTAGCAACCAAGCACCTTAACCATTTGCACCACCCAGGGACTCCATAGGAAAGATACCATTGAGCAGTGGTCCAGTAAAGCAAGGAATATCTGTATCCATGGTTGTAATTTTTGTTGGGGGCAACAGAGAAAGCTATGAGGAATGTATTGACTGATCAGAATTTTAGTTGTTTCCTGTACATTTTTAGTTTCAGACTTCTGATCTTGGTCTTCCCACAGTCTGGGAATAATTGATAGTGAAGTGAAAAAAGCCAGGATTTGGATTTTTTTGAGTTTGGATCCTGGTTCCATTGCTTACTATTTATATGGCCGTGAGCAGTTAGTCTCCCTGAGTCTTGGCGTCCTCCTTTATAGAATGAGGATAAAATCTGTGCCCCATGTTCTGCACAGGATCATTGTAAGGGCTAAGTGTGTTTATGGAAATGAAAGTACTTTGAGAGATTGTGAGGAATTAAAAAGAGAGAGAGACTGTGAGGAATTATGATTCACTTTTGTTTTCCCACCTGATTCAGAAGAATATGTGGGGGCAGGGATTGGACTAGTTGATCACTGGAGGGTAGAAAGTACAAAAAGTACATCCTCAGAAACTGGACCTGGTTAAAGAGTTGATGTATTTCTGTTGTCTTCCTCATTCCTCCTCCCCACCTTAGCCCAAATGTTGATTCCTAGCTGCCTAATAGATTCCAGGCCTGACTAAATATGTGATTCAGACAGTTAACAGTTGTCCCGGCAACAGGAGCCTACTCTGCCAATGTCATGGTTATTTTCCACCACTTTTGCCCTCGCCAGATGCTGCTGCAGATTGCTGATGATTTTATCGAGAGTGTGGTGACAGCAGCCTGCCAGCTTGCCAGGCATCGCAAGTCCAGCACCCTGGAGGTGAAAGATGTCCAGCTGCATCTAGGTATGTGGTCTTGTTTCTCCTTGAGGTACCTGCGCTGCAACTTCTTCAGGTGTCGTCAGGGGAACCCTCATGCCAGGAGGAGACTTGGACTCTAGATCTATGTATTCATTCAATGGCAGCATTAGAGAGAGAAGAGACATCCCTCCGTGGCAGGGGGAGTGAGCTCAGGCATTGGGCTTCAAATCAAATTCTGCCACTTTCTAGATGTATCACCTTATCCTTCCTACTTAATTTCTCTTAGAGTCTGTTTCCTCATTTGTAAAGTGGGGATCATAATATCCTCCTGACAGGGTAATTGTGAGAATTACAGATGATGTTTGTGAAGTGACTGGCACAGGGCCTGGCACACAGGAAGAGCTCAGTAATGTAGCTACGATTATGTCTCCACCATTCAAATAAAGCAGTTCCTCGTTGTTCTCTTCCAGTTTTTAGCCTATTTATGCATTTTTTTCTAAAAAAAATTATAATCATAGCGTACATATAATTTTGTATTTGGCTTTTTTCACTTAACAGACACTAAATTGGAGCTTGAGGTTTTTTGGGAGATACTTGTCTAACTGTAATCACATGGAAATGAATGAGCCCCCCTCTGCATTGGTTACAATGTGATCAAAAGAAAGAGAATTTAACTGCACAGACAGGTCAAGTGAACAAGGCAGGAGATATTGAGAGATTTGGTGCAGATCAGCCCATGACTGATTCCTGAAAGGCTTCCCTCAGCTTGGGGAGGTGCTGATAGTCTAGGTGAAGTAAATAGCAAACCCCTGGCTAATGTTGCTGGTACTAATAGCAGAGGACAAATACTCTGGTTATCTATTATTGTGTAATAAGCTACTCTAAAACATTGGTTTAAAATGATAACAGTCATTTATTTTATTCATGAATCTGGGGGTTGACTGCTTAGCTAGGCAGATCTTGCTAGGGGTCTCTCATATGGTTAAAGTCAGGTGGTAGCTGGGGCTGAGATCATTTTAAAGGAAGGCTTCATCACTTCCACAGCTGATGCCTGTGCTGGGAGCGCTTAAACATCTGGGGACTCTGCAGGCCTCTCTTTCTCTGGTCTTATCATATGTCAGCCCCACGGTAGCTGGATTTTCTACATGAAAACTGAAGGCTCCCTGAATGAGAGTCCCGTGAGCCACTGGCAGAAGCTGTGTGGCCTTTTCTAACCCAGCCTCTGAAATCACACAGTGTCACTTCTGCTAAATTCTCTTCTTTGAGGTAGTCACAAAGACCTGTCCAGGTTCAAAGGGAGGAAACATAGACCCCACCTGTCAATGGGAGGAGTTTTAAACAATTTGCGAACATGTTTTAGAGCCACCGCAACAGATTATATTACTCTGAGAGTTTAGCTTTCCTATTTTATACTTTAATTACTGAACATAAAACCAGAATGCCAGTTTATTCATTAAGGGTAAGAAATAATTATCACAGAGATTAGAATACTCGGAAGTCTGCATGACCAGAAGTTTCCGTAGCAGGCCTAATGGAAGCTAAGTCATAACCAGAAGATTGCTTGAAGAGCATGGGATCACAACACAGGGAATTAGGGAACCTGCTGTTAGATGAAGGAGTCCCCGGGTGGCACAGTCAGTTAAGTGCTCAACTATTAACCAAAAGGTTGGCAGTTTGAACCCCCCAGAGGTACCTGGAAAGGCTAGGTGATCTGCTTCTGAGAGGTCACAGCCTTGAAAACTGTGGAGTGTAGTTTTACTCTGCACACGCGGAGTTGCCATGAGTTGAAATCAACTCAACAGCAACAGATTTTTGGTGTTAGATGGCATCGGACCACACCCTTCAATAAGGGTAGATTTGCTAATGGGCTGTAAACGCTTGACGACTTTCTCCTGGACGGGTTCTCCAGTGTTTGCTTCTGACCCATTTTCTGTATTTGCATGGCTGAATAATCTCCCCTTCTGACTGACAGTCTTTCTTTAAGAATGTTAAAATTAAATGAGATAATGTAGGTAGTGTGATTTGCACAGTGTTAGTTTGTAACAGTCATTTTATTAAGCATTTTATTCATTAAATGATTGTGGCTACTATTTTCTTGTTATAAATATATCGCACATAGATACACATGCTTACATACACATACGTACATACATGTATGCATCATGCCTGGTAGCCCTCTTTCTTTAAAGTAACTTTGTATATCAGTACCATGGTCCACTTTGTGTTGATTGCAAAGTTTAATTCCCAGAGAATAATCTTAGTGCTACCTTCAAGTACTGACAACAAATATTGTTGCAGAAGGTTTCAGACATTTTCTCCCAAGAGCACACGGTGAGCCAATTCAAACTAAAACATTTTGGTTTTCACAAAACTATTGGAGGAGAGCTGCATATCAAATTATTCTAGAGCTAAACAAATCATTCATTCACACAATATTTACTTTGCATTAAATCCAACGCATAACTGTGAAACCACTAATACTCCATTTGATTTAAGTGCCTGCCTGGGATAAAATAAGTTTTGCAAAACATTTCCTATTTTCAGTGTGCTGGGGGAGTGTGATAAATTAGTCCTCAAGTAAATCCTTTTGAATAGTGACTTATTCCCTAAATACCTTGTGTAAGTATATGTTTTTTATATTGGGTTTGCTTTAAGTGCAGTATACCTTTATTTATTTGTGAATTTAGGGGATCATGTAACTATGCCAGTTACTGACAGAGTGAAATAAATGAAGTCCCTGCCCTTTGGGAACTCTAATGACAGTCTTACAGGATGATACTATTCAGTGGCACAAGGGCATGGAGATGTGGTGTGGACATACCTGTAGCTATATCCTTATTTGAATATATCCCAGGCCCTGGGCTAAACACTTTGCATACATTATGTCACTGAATTCTGTCAACCACCCTATGAGGTAGGTACTGTTGTTATTACCATGTGAAAGGTGAAGAAACTGAGACCCAAGGTCACAGCTCCACAGTGAAGCAGCAGAACTGGAACTCGGCTCTTAGCTCCAGAGTGCTAGAAATGCCTTTCTGTTCCTCGTCTTCCTTTGAGAGGGGTTGTTTTGAGCACGGGAGTAGGACAGTTAAAGAAACAAACAAATTTTGTTTTCTGTGGAATAGATGAGCCACATGAAAACCTCAGGGTTCAGCACTCACAGCTTTGATTAACTTACCACTTTTTTCTTTACAAGAAGCTCAAGTTATTTGTATCCTTTAAAACTTAGGAGGAAGTATGTACAATTTCCCCTTAAGCTCCTTCTGTATGGTCAGTATTAGTACAGGTGACTGCCCCACCTAGTCCTCCTCGCGCCTTGCCTGATGGTCACATTGCACTGACGCTGGCTTCTGGTCCCCTTTCCTCTGTGCTGCCCTCTTCCTCGCAGAGCGCCAGTGGAACATGTGGATCCCGGGATTTGGCTCTGAAGAAATCCGACCCTACAAAAAAGCTTGCACCACAGAAGCTCACAAACAGGTGAGGGGCTGAGCGGTGTCTCAGAAGCGGGTATACACAGCTACCTTCTAGGGGCACTTATCCACCGCAGTTGTCCCTCCCCCCACACAGAAAGCCACACTCTCTGTACTAAAGGTCAGAGAGAGTAGGAGGCAGCAGAGGTCCATGGGAAATCACTAGCTATTTCCTTGGTGCTGTACTGTTGTCACATGGGTCTTTTTTTTCTCTCAACTCTGATGAGCATCACTTAAAGCTATTAATTGTAGTTTCTAACATGGGTGGAGCTCACCCCCTCCACCCCTCCTTACTGAAATCTTCCTTCACTGTTGCTGATTTGAACACCATATATGGCCCTATGAATAGAGGGCAGGTTAAGGAAAGCAGAATACAAACTATTCTTGTGATGGTAGGTAGCACCCAGGCTGCTCTGCCAGGCATTCTGGTCTCTGTCCCAGCTTAACCTCTGTTTTCTGCCCCTCTTTCTTTTTTTTATTGTAGTAAAATATATATATAACATTTGCCATTTTAACCATGTTTAAGTATACAATCAAGTGTCTCTGCACCTCTTAACAAGGGTCCTAGAGGCTAGTGTGAGAAGCTAACACCACTTCTGCTGTGGAACAGTCATCCCTGTTATTGGTCAGCCCAGCAGCAGTGTTGGCATCCCATTGACAAGGCTGTTTTCTGTCCTGATTTAACTGGCCATTCTGATTTGAAAAGTGAGCTTTTTCTGTAGCCTGGTATCTCTGGAGGAGCCCTGGTGGCGCAATGGTTAAGCGCTTGACTGCTAAGCAAAAGGTCAGGGGTTTGAACCCACCAGCCATTCCATTGGAGAAAGATGTGGCCGTCTGCTTCCATAAAGATTGCAGCCTTGGAAACTCTGTGGGGCAGTTCTGCTCTGTCCTGTAGGGTCACTATGAGTTGGAATCGACTCAACGGCACTGGTTTGGTTTTGGTATCTCTGAAGTGGGTAGGTTTACAGAGCTCACAGATGAAGCCCTACCAGAAACCGCCAGTAGCCTGAATCGAAGAACTGTGGTGCCCTTCAGAAGGAAGTCAGGCCCTCCAGACTGGCATTTTGGCTCTGCTCCCAAATTATCCACTTTTTAGCCTTATGTATTTATTTAGTCAAAAATATAATGTTGAGACAGTCTCTTGGTCAAAAAGAGTGAGCAGAGCAAGTTAGTAATTTGGCCAGTGACTGGTAACAGTAAAATTTGAAACCCGTGATCTGAATGTTTCCCTGATGGGTGGTGCTAGAAAGTGTTAGTCTTCAGTTTCCTGTCACTGTAGGTCAGGTGTGAAATGTCAGCGCCCTTTTTGCTGGCAGCAGTTTTCAGGTAGAGCCCCCTACCCTGTTTCCTCCATCATCAGAGAAGGAGGAGACTGGGGTGGGAGGGAGTCTAGAAAACACGTTTGATGGCCTGTCTTCCTGAATCCCTAAAAGGCAAGGCTGTCATCGTCTCCTGCTTTTAACTTTTTTGCCGTCCTGCTAGCCTAGAGCAGCTTGGGTCTTGTGGTCAATGGAACGGGTCCACTGGCCCATCTAACATCTTTGGAGCCCTGCGGACGACTCTCAGGTCTGAAGGAGCCTGCTGAGCTGCCCTCTGACTGCCAGGCCCACGAGGGCTGCAGCCTGCAATACACACTGTGCTGCCTGCTCCCCACATGTCGATGTCCAGACCTCAGGCTCCTGACTCTAAGCTGTGTAATTGGCTTATTTCTCTCTCCTTTCAGAGAATGGCATTAATCCGGAAAACAACCAAGAAATAACACACGGAAAGATCAGGGAATGGACAACAATGCATTTGGAGATACTTGGGCTGAGGCCTCAGCCATCTCATCCATGGAATTTTTTTTTAATGCTTTACAGAGAAGCATATATTTTTTATTAACAGTGCAGCAATATCTATAATGACTGAGAGGATCTGCCAAAAGAATAAAGCCTCCTACCCCAACTTCCAGTCCCTCTTCCCTGCTGTCTCAAAGAGGAGCAGTGTATCTTCCAGAGAAGATTTTATTTGTGGTTTATTATATAAGTGATTGAATATGGGACAAAGCATTATGGTCTTGTTTGGTGAGACAGTATTAGCAAGGTGTGTAGAGGTTTTTGTTTCCTTTTCCCCTCGCCTTTCCCTGTACTTTGTAATGTCAGTGTTTATATGAATATGACTTTCATTTGCTTTTACAGAATAAAGAAGTTATTAATCGAAAGACACAGGATGTGTGGCTTACAGCCTTTGGAATGCCAGAGGATAGCCACAAGGTTGGGTGGAGCTCTCTAGTCAGCAGGTGGCAGCACTGTTACTCATTTCTGTGCTCGAGAAAACTCAGGGAATTTCCATTATTTTACTCCAAGGGAGGCCATACCATCAATAGGAGTTTGAGCCCTGTTTCTGTGCCGTAAGAATTGGGCAGTGGTGACCTGCTGTCATGAGCCCCAGACTGAAGAGGCATCCTGTTTCTAGCAATGTTACGTGCTTAAGAGCTTTTTTGACCTACTCTTCCTGGAACTCCTGAAGAAAGTTGTGTTCATTCTTGGCCCTGAAAAAGAATGGCGGTAGCCTTGGGGTAAGGGCTGTCTATGCAGGTGCCTGTCTTCTTAATTCTCGGTATCCCTGACCCCTGTATTTACACCTTTTTCACCATCCTGCAGAGGAAACTGAGCCCCTTCCAGACCTCAAAGCCATGTCATTCAATGACATCCAGCTTCATCTTGTCCTGTACCCGGGTTGGCCCTTCTGCATTGTGAGGGTACCATGGACCTCGGGAAGGGTGACTTATCTGCCCAGGGGTCACCAGCTCAGTCACATCCACCTTGCCCTGCCTTGGTCCTATGCCTCCTGAGGCTTGGTCTGAGAGGGACCCTTTCACTCCCTCCCTCTCTGAGTTTGGCCCCATGACCCCTCTCTTCACAGCCTCATAGAACTCTTGGGTGAGCATCTCAAAAGAGTGCACTGATGTTACTGTTGCTCTGGCGGAGGCCTCAACATAGCGAGCCCCAAGGAGGCAGCCAGCGTCTTCCATCCTCTGTATCACCTAATGTTCAGCCACCTGGTCACTCTTGTGGACTACCATGAAGAAGAGGACATGGAAGGGTTTCACTTTTTCCAGAACCTCCTGATGCCACTAGGTGATGCTCTTAGAGGATGTTCTGTTGGTGATATCAAACAGCAAGAGGCCTCCAGCTGAGTTCCAGTAGTAGGAGTGGGTCACTGACCTTGCTGGGCAGCCAAGAAGGAATCCAGAATCAGTTTTGAGTCCTCTCTTGAGGACAGAAGGAGACAGTGGAATTGGGGTGGTTTAATGGAAAGAGCTGGGGTAAAGAGTCAAAAGACCTCAGTTTGTGATCAGCTGTGTGACAGGTTAAGTGGCTTCATCTGCGTCGTGCTGTCCTATCTACATATTGAGGGGCTTGTTCATTAAGCACTGTCTGTACCTATGCTAGGCAGTGGGTACAATGATGAATGAAAGCAGACATGGGGCAGTGCTGTGATCTGATCAATGTAAAACTGCCACTGTGACAAGGCTGCAAAGGAGAGGTTCACGGCGCATGTGGGGGCTGACCCAGGTGGGGATGAGAAGTTCTGTTTAAGCTGGGATTAGAGGGGTACAGGTAAAGAGGGTTGAGGATCTCTTTTAGGAGAAGGAGCTTCATGTATACAAGCCCTAAGACAGTGTAGTGAGGTAAGTTGGGCCAGGTCGTGCAGGGCCTTCTAGGTCCTAGCAAAGAATGGTCTTTATCTGAAAATAACAGGAGCCATTGAAGGACTTTTTAGCAGCAGCGTAACATGGTCAGATTTGCAATTTTGAAAAGATCACTCTGGCAAGGCAGTGTGGAGAACAGATAGACTGGAGTGGGAGGAGGGAAGGCAATTGTGAAAACATTAATTAAAAGGCTGCTACCTGAATTAACCACTGCTGAATTAAGGTGGTGGTAGTGGAAGTGGAAGTGGAGGAAGGATCCCTCGTAGCGCAGTGGTTAAGCACTTGGCTACTAACTGAAAGGTTGGCAGTTCGAATCCACCAGCCATTCTGCAGGAGAAAGATGGGCAGACTGCTTCCGTAAAGAGCATGCGCTTGGAAACCCTACGGGGCAGTTCTACCGTATCCTACAGGGTTGCTATGAGTCGGAATCGACTCAACAGCAACTTGCCAGGTCATCAGTGGAAGTGCCGAGAAGGGATAAATTTGAAAGAAGTTTAGGTGTTGCTCTCAGCCGAACTGGGTGACTGGATATGAGGGTAAAGGAGAGAGGATATCACCAAGCAGTCTGGAAGGGATCTTCTTACTCCATGTGTCTGTGGTGGGGCTTGGCCCCACCCAATAGATGCAACCCTCCACCCCTCTAAGCTAAGTAACCACGCCTGCTTAATCTCCAGAGCCTAGTACAGCGCTGGGCACACGATAAAAAAAAAAAAAAAAATGGCTGCCATCGAGTTGATTCCAGCTCGTAGTGACCCTATAGGACAGAGTAGAACTGCCCCACAGGGTTTCAAACTGCTGACCTTTTGGTTAGCAGCCATAACTCACCACTACACCACCAGGGTTTCCAGGCACACAATAGGATTTGACAAACGGTGAGGAGCTCATGGTGTAGCCGGGGCAATAGATTCTTAGGCTCCAGTGTAGCGAGGGTTGTAATAGATGCTTCCTAGGGGCTGTGCTGAGCAACTTACACGGATGAGTTCACTGTATCTTCCCAACAAGCCTGAAGAAGAAAGAATAGGCCTACTCTGTGTCAGGTACTTTATTTGCGATATTTAATCCCAGATGAGGAAACTAAGGCTTAGAGGGTTTCAGCAATTTACTCAAGGTCACATAGCTAGTAATGATAGTACTAGGATTTCAACCAAGTTCATCTAAGCCTGCGCTTTTAACTGTGACCTAAGCTGTCTCCCTAAGTCCTGTGGAGACAGAGATGAGCGTGACTAAGGAAAGGGAACAGCATCTGCAAAGGCCCAGAGGCATAAAGAAGTTAGTGCATCTATGTGGCTAAAGCACAAAGTACAAGATTAGGAGAAAGTTGCCAGAAATGAGCAGAAAGTGAACTGGGGGGTGGGCAGGCCTCAGACTAAGCAGCGGGGGCTTCATCCTGGCTCTCCATGAGGGTACATGGAGCCCTTGGTCGAGTGCCTATGCCTTGGAGGCTGCCATGTGTGTACTGGGGGGTGGGGGGAGAAGAGCATATTGTGGGAGGTCCAGGAGGCTGGCTTAGGCTTCCCTTCCTCTTCATCCTGATCAACATCTTTAACTGCTGGACATTTTAGGACTCCTAGAAAGATTCCATCTAACGAGGAATTTGCTGCTAGAAACAAGCATATACACAAGAAGTTTGAAAACCACTAGGTGACGGATTGATGTGAATATGTTCGCATTTAGAAGGCTCGCTCCAGCTGCCACTGTGGAGAGTGGATTTGGAAGCACGCTGGAGGGGACTAGCCAGGAAGCTGTTGCAGTTGTTTGGACTAAAGGTAGAGGAGAAAGCCTTGAGGGGTTTTCTTGAGAAAGAATTAACCAAAAGGCAGGGGTAGGGGCTGGTTGCAAAAATAGGGGTGAGTTCTGAGGAAACGGAGCCACCTGGGACCAGGAAGCTATCCTAAAGCTTCCTGGGCTGCCTGGGGTAAAGCTGGTAGGAGGAAGGCAGAGCTGGCCTGAGATTTTATAATTTCCCAGAGTTAGGAAAGAAAAGACCCTTGGAGGTCATACAGGATGTTGTTGTTGTTAAGTGCCATTGAGTTGGTTAGTACTCACGGAGACCCTATGTACAACAAAATGAAACACTGCCAGGTCCTGCACCATGCCACACAATCCTTGGCTATGCATGAGCCCATTGTTGTAGCCACTATGTCAATCCATCTCATTGAGGGTCTTCCTCTTTTTCTCTGACCCTCTGCTTTACCAAGCATGATGTCCTTCTCCAGGGACTGGCCCCTCCTGGTAACACATCCAAAGTATAAGACCAAGTCTCACCATCCTAGCTTCTAAAGAGCATTCTGACTACAGATTTGTTCATTCTTCTGGCAGTCCATGGAATATTCAATATTCTTTGCCAGCACCATAATTCAGTCATCTTCTTCAGTCTTCTTGTTCGTTGTCCAGCTTTCACATGCATATGAGGAGATTGAAAACACCGTGGCTTGGATCAGGCATACCTTAGTCCTCAAAGTAACATCTTTGCTTTTTAACACTTAAAGAGGTCTTTTGCAGCAAATTTGCCCAATGCAATGTGTCTGATTTCTTGGCTGCTGCTTCCATGGGCATTGATTGTGGATCCAAGTAAAATGAAATCCTTGACAACTTCAATATTTTCTCCATTTATCATTTACTGATTTAGTTGTGAGGATTTTTGTTTTCTTTATGTTAAGGTGTAATCCATATTGAAGCCTGTATAATCTTTGATCTTCATCAGTAAGTGCTTCAAGTCCTCTTCACTTTCAGCAAGCAAGGTTGTGTCATCTGCATATCGCAGATTGGTAATGAGTTTTCCTCCGATCCTAATGTTGTGTTCTTCATATAGTACAGCTTCTCAGATTATTTGCTCAGCATACAGATTAAATAAGTATGGTGAAAGGTTACAACCCTGACTCACACCTTCCCTGACTTTAAACCACACAGTATGCCCTTCTTCTGTTCGAACGACTGCCTCTTGGTCTATGTACAGGTTCTGCATGAGCACAATTAAGTGTTCTGGAATTCCCATTCTTTTCAATGTTATACATAATTTGTTATGATCCACACAGTGGAATGCCTTTGCATAGCCAATAAAACACAGGTAAACATCTTTCTCATGTTTTCTGTTTTTAGCCAAGATCTATCTGACATCAGCAACAATATCCCTTGTTCCACGTCCTCTTCTGAATCCAGCTTGAATTTCTGGCAGTTCCCTGTTGATGTACTGCTGCAACCGTTTTTGAATTATCTTCAGAAAAATTTTACTTGCGTGTGATACTAATGATATTGTTCGATAATTTCTGCATTCTATTGGATCACCTTTATTTGGAATAGGCACGTATATGGATGTCTTCTAGTCTTTTGGCCAAGTAGCTGTCTTCCATCTTTGTTGGCATAGACAAGTGAGTGCTTCTGGCGTTGCATTTGTTTGTTGAAACATCTCAGTTAGTATTCAGTCAATTTCTGGAGCCTTCTTTTTCACCAAAGCCTTCAGTGCAGTTGAACATCAACCAATTCTTTTTGGCACAGTGAGTCTATATTCCTTCTGTCTTCTTTTGATGCTACCCACATAGTTCAATTTTTTGCCTATAGAATCCTTCAGTATTGCAACTTGAGGCTTGAATTTTTTCTTCAGTTCTTTCAGCTTATGAAATGCTGAATGTGTTCTTCCCCTTTGGTTTTCTAACTCCAGGTCTTTGCACATTTCATTATAATACTTTACTTTGTCTTCTTGAGCTGCCCTTTGAAATCTTCTGTTCAGCTCTTTTACTTCATCATTTCTTCCTTTTGCTTTAGCTACTCTATTTTCAAGAGCAAGTTTCAGACTCTCTTCTGACGTCCATTTTGGTCTTTTTTTCTTTTCTGTCTCTTTAATGATTTTTTGCTCTCTTCATGTATGATGTCATTGATATCATCCCAAAACTTGTCTGGTCTTCAGTCATTAGTGTTCAGTGTGTCAAATCTGTTCTTAAGATGGTCTCTAAATTTGAGTGGGATATACTCAAGGTTGTGATTTGGCTCTCATGAACATATTTTCATTTTCTTCAGCTTTAACTTGAACTTGCACATGAGCAATTGATGGTTTGTTCCACAGTCGGCCCCTGGCCTTGTTCTGACTCATGATATTGAGCTTCTCCATCATCTCTTTTCACAGATGTAGTCAATTTGATTCCTGTGTATTCCATCTGGTGAGGTCCGGTGTATAGTCACCATTTATGTTGTTGAAAAGAGGTATTTCCAATGAATAAGTCATTGGTCTTGCAAAATTCTATCATATGATCTCCCATGTAGTTTTTATCATCAAAGCCATATTTTCCAACAGCTGACCTTCTTTGTTTCTGACTTTTGTATTCCAATCACCAGTAATAATCAATGCATCTTGATTGCATATTTGATCAATTTCAGACTGCAGAAGTTGAAAAAATCCTCAGTTTCTTCATCTTTAGCATTAATGGTTGGTGCATAAATTTGAATAATAGTGGTATTAACTGGTCTTCCTTGTAGGTGTATGGATATTGTCCTATCACTGACAGCATTGTATTTAAGGGTAGATCTTGAAGTGTTCTTTTTAATGATGAATGTGATGCTGTTCCACTTCAGTTTGTCATTCCCAGCATAGTAAACCATATGACTGCAGATTTTAAATGGCCAATACCAGTCCATTTCAGCTCACTAATGCATAGAATATCAATCTTAAAGCATTCCATTTCATTTTTTACAACTTCCAATTTTCCTTGATTCATACTTCGTACATCCCACTTCCCGATTATTAATTAATATTTGCAGCTGTTTCTTCTCATTTTGAGTTGTGCCACGTCAGCAAATGAAGGTCCCAGAAGCTTTACTCATTCAGTATCATTAAGGTCAACTCTACTTTGAGGAGGCAGCTCTTCCTCAGTCTATTTTGAGTGCCTTCCAACCTGAGGGGCTCATCGTCCAGCACTATAGGAGACAATCCGTTGCTATCCATAAGGTTTTCACTGGCAAATTTTTTCAGAAGTATATTGCCAGGTCTTTCTTCCCAGTCTGTCTTAGTCTGGAAGCTCTGCTGAAACCTGCCTACCATAGGTGACCCTGCTGGTAAACTGGTGGCATAATAAACTGAATACAAACCATAAGTAACTGCACAAACACCAGAAGAGAAACTAGATAACTGGGAGCTCCTAAAAAATCAAACACTTATGCTCATCAAAAGACTTCACCAAAAGAGTAAAAAGACAACCTACAGACTGGGAAAAAATTTTTGGCTACAAATCTGATCAACATCTAATCTCTGAAATCTACAAGATACTGCAAAACCTCAACAACAAAAAGACAACCCAATTAAAAAATGGGCAAAGGATATGAGCAGGCATTTCACCAAAGACATTCAGGTGGCTAACAGACACATGAAGAAATAAATGCTTATGATCATTAGCCATTAGAGAAATGCAAATCAAAACTACAATAGGATACCATCTCACCTCAACAAGGCTAGCATTAATCCACAAAGCACAAAATAATAAATGTTGGAGAGGTTGTGGAGAGACTGGAACACTTACACACTTGGTGGCAATGTAAAATGGTACAACCACTTTGGAAATCGATTCGGCACTTCCTTAAAAAGCTAGAAATAGAAGTACCATGTGATACAGCAATCCCGCTCCTTGGAGAATATCCTAGAGAAATAAGGTATGTGCATACCCATGTTGATAGCAGCACTATTCATGATAGAAAAAAGATGGAAACAACCTAGGTGCCCATCAATGGATGAATGGATAAACAAATTATGGTATATTCACACAGTGGAATACTACGCAGCAATAAAGAACAACAGTGTATCTGTGAAACCTAACGTGGAGGAATCTGGAAGACATTATGCTGAGTGAATTTAGTCAGTTACAAAAGAACAAATATTGTATAAGTCAATTATTATAAGAACTTAAGGAAAGGTTTAAACACAGAAGAAAACATTCTTTTATGGTTACAAGTGTGGGGAGGGAGAGGTGTATTTACTAACTAGATAGTAGACAAAAATTATCTTAGCTGAAGGGAAGGACAGCACACACTGCAGGGGAAGTCAGCACAACTGAACTAAACCAAAAGCTAAGAAGTTTCCTGAATACAACCAAACACTTCAAGGGACAGAGTAGCATGGTCTGGGGACCATGGTTTCAGAGGACATCTAGGTCAACTGGCATAACAAAGTTTATTAAGAAAATGTTCTGCATTCCACTTTGGTGAGTGGCGTCTGGGGTTTTAAAAGCTAGGAAGTGGCCATCTAAGATGAATCAATTGGTCCCAACCCACCTGGAGTAAAGGAGAATGAGGAACACCAAAGACACAAGGGAAGTATTAGCCCAAGAGACAGAAAGGGCCACATAAACCAGAGACTACATCTGCCTGAGACTGGAAGAACTAGATGATGCCCGGCTACCACCAATGACCACCCTGACAGGGAACACAACAGAGTCCCTGATGGAGCGGGAGAAAAGTGGGGTGCAGAACTCAAATTCTATAAAAAGACCAGACTTACTGGTTTGACTGAGACTGGAGGAACCCTGGAAGACATGGCCCCTGGACTCTCTTTTGGCCCAGAGCTGAAACCATTCCCAAGGTCAACTCTTCAGACTGAACTATAAGACATAAAATGATACTTGGGAGAAGTGTGCTTCTTAGCTCAAGTAGCTACATGGGTCTATATGGGTAGCTCCTGTCCAGAGGTGAGATGAGAGGGCAGAGAGGGTCAGGAGCTGGTTGAATGGACATGGGAAATCCAGGGTAGAAAGGAGGAGTGTGTTGTCACGGTGTAGAGAGAGCAACTAGGGTCACATAGCAATGTGTGTATAAATTTTTGTATGAGACACTGACTTGAATAGTAAACTTTCACTTAACCACAATTAAAAAAAAAATACTGGTGGCATAGCTTCTAGCATCACAGCATCATGCAAGCCACCACAGTATGACAAACTGATAGACAACTGGTAGTCATCCAGCATAGCTCTTACTTTACAGCTGAGGACATTGAGGTCAAGATTGGTCATATGACCTGTCCAAGGTCACTGAGCAGGCCAGGACTGAGACCTGTGCTGTTGATCAAGAGTCCTTCCTTCTAAATGGTTTCCAGGGCCCCTTCTCTTGCTGAAATTCTGTGATCTTACCTGGGCAGCAGGCCTGGTGGGTAGGCTCTCCCTGTGGCCCTCAGAGGTGGGGTGGTGAAGGCAAGAGAGTAGGTGCCTGCCACTGTCATACTCACAAGAACCTTTCCTGACTAGCCATGTCCTAGAACTGAAGCTTCACTTGGACCCCAGGTTCTACTGTCTGGGTGCCACTCCCAACAGAGGTGCTCTCTGTGTAGCATCTCAGCAAGAATGACTTGCCCACAGTCGACGTCAAGTCTCTTAGTAGGATGATGTGGAACTAGTACTAGAGGGTGTCCATGGGGTGCAAGGAAGCCAGCATGGCACCGAGGCCGGTCAGAGGAGAAGAGAGGCCAGAGCTAAGGCACAAGCCACACAGCCCTGGGGCTGGTTCAGACTTCCAGGAAGAGAAGTGGAACTAGAGCCCAAAGACAGGGGCTTCCGGGCCTAGGTGCCCCAGGACACACCCGGACCTGGGCTTAAAAAACCATCACCATAGCTGTGCAAAGAGACAATGCTGTAAGAGTGCCGTTTGAAACCGCCCTGCAGACCCGGTTCCCACCAAGACAGAAGCAGGGCTTCCCCAGAACAATAGCCCTGTCTCCCATTTCCATCCTGAGCAGTCCCCAGGTAGTGGCCTGAAAGACTGGACAGCAAGTCACAGTCTCCATATGCTAGGATGTCTCCCTCTTCCTCTTAGCCTGAGTCCCAGCCCTGGGCCTGGAGCTGCAGGGAGCAAGTGTTGTGCAATGCAAAGCTTCCTTTCCCAACACTGGGACTTCCAGCATGGCTGGAAGGTGGCCCAGCCAGGAGCCCTGGGAAGGTCCTCCTACACCTGTGAGCAACAGACTGTACCTGCTCTGTGCAAGGCAGAGCTCCCAAGAATAAACATTAACCAAGCAAGGGTGATCAGTGCAACAAGGCTGGCCATACATGCTGATATTTGCTGAAGCTGAGTTATGGGTACAAGGATTTCTTTATGCTATTTTATGTACTGTTTTCTTTATTCCTGGGTATGTTTGAAAAATTCCATAATAGTTTTTAAAAAGCAAGTCACCCATACAACAATCCTGTGAAGTCAGCATCTCAATCCTTTAATATAGGTGAGGGAACTGAAGCTCAAATAGGGGAAATGCCTGGTGCAAGATGACCCAGCTAGGAAATGGCTAAGCCAGACCGAAGACCGAGTCTCAACCCCAGGCCCTGTGTTCCCCTGCCCAAGGCAGCCTCCCCAAGAGAATCAAGCACAGCCCTGGCCTTGAAGATCTATAGGCTAGTGAGGCGATAAGCTGTAGACAACAGTGCCTGAAATCCCCAGAGAAGAGTGCCATTCAATGTCCTGAAGGCTCAAAAAGGAACTGATACATTAGGTAAGGTGCCATTTGAGCTGAGCCTGGAAGAATGAGCAGAGTTTCTACAGGGATGGAGCAAGGACATTCCAGTCAAGAGAATGGCACATGCAAAGACGAGGGAGGCTTGTGAACAGAAGGAATTAACACAAGCCACATCATATCTAATCCTCTAACAACCCTGTGGCGTAGGAATCGTTCTCATTTTACCACGAAAAGGGAGGCTCAGAGAGGGTAGTGGATCGAGGCTGGACTCCAGCCCAGATATCTTTGGTTCCAGCCTGTGCATGGTGGACAGGATGGGTCCTCCCTCTTCACCCACTAGGTTTCAGTGACTCCCAGAGTAGGCAGGGCCTGCAGAAAGGGTCCCATGTGTGGCAGACCTTGTCTCTGTTCCTTCTAAGGGGCAGAGGGCATGCATCAGTCCTGGGTTGCAAGATTTTCAAACAAAACAAAGAAAAGGTGGGAGAACAAGATATTTCAGGCCAAGGAAGCAGCTCGTGCAAGGGCTCAGAGGGAGGAAGCCTTATTGCAGTCTTACAAATGAGCTGGAGGGTTTGGCCAGGGTCCCATTTTGGAGAGGGAGCTTTGCACACAGAAACAGCCTAGGGCTAGACCCAAAGGGAAGATTCCAGAACTTCACCATTTGTAAGAAAGCAGAACACAGTCCACATTGCCAGAGGGGTCACAATCTTTAAGAACTTTGTTAGAGCCTGGAATCCTTGTTATTTCCCCAAAGTTGTTCCTTTGGTAGTCTCTGTTCCCTTACAGTGATGAATAGCAAAACCCTCAGAGTAAGGAGAAGGGAAGTTCCATTTTGTGAATGCCTACCGTGTGACAAGCTGTGCCTTTGATTTCTCATTCAATCCCTGGTAAAATCTTGTACATTAGGTATTATTATCCCATTTTACAGATGGCTCTATTGAGACTTAGGTGCCAAAGTCCCACAACTAGTACATGTGAAGCTGGGTTTCAAATCCAGGTTTGACTGCAAAGCCTGCCCTATTTTTGGCAGCTGGGAAAATGTGGTGGTTACGAGGCGGTGATGTTTAACCTGAGTGTTGCAGGCAGATCAGATAACACGAGGAGGGAGGAGAGGTTTGGAGCCCCCTGGGCAAAGGAAGCAGTGTGTGCAAAGCTTGGAGCTGCAAGTGGTCCAGAATCTGGCTGGGCAAAGTGAGTGGCAGATGATGCAGCAGACACCGGATCAGGAAGGGCCTGAACTGGGCCTAAAGGATTTGGATTTTATCCTGTAGGTAATGGGAGCCAGGGAAGGATTGTATGAGCTAAGCAGCCAAGTCAAATTAGTACTTTAGAAAGAGCCCTCTGGGGCAGTGTGCATGCTGAATCACAAGGGAAACGGAGGGCAGAGGACAGTGACGCCATCTACACTAGAGACCAGGAGGCCTGTGCTGTGATAGTGGTGGCAAACGGGGTGCAGGGCCTGCTCCAAGGAGAGGTGGCAGGAGGTGAGGCTCCAGCTCTCCAGTGCTCTGCCCCCTCTGCCTCTCCCCTCTCCACCCCTGTTCTCTGCCCCTTTCCTCTAGCAGGGTTGGAGTGGAGGTGAGAAGGGGGCAGGGCAGGGCTGCTTCTTCCTCCTTCAGATGCAGACCCATCAAAGCCACTTACGGTCTCCTTGAAGTGAAGGGTCTTGTGAGGGTGGAATCAGATCCCTGAAGCAGGAGGACCTCTGGATCTGGCTAGAGGTAGTGGGCAATGCTGTTGGAGCATGGACCCAGGTGCTCATCGTTCAGCCAATTGGTTTCCCTCCCTGGACTGATCTGCCAGAGCTCACAGGGTTGCTGAGGGGTTAATAATAAGCCACTGGCAATAGAAAGAGCTCACAGCGTGGCAGGTGTTTGCATAACACATCATTTAATCTTCACAACAACCCTGAGAGACAAACTATTACTATCTTCATTTTACAGATGGGAAACTAAGGGTGAGAGAGTTTAAGTAATTTACCTGAGGTCACTGAGCTAGTAAAAGGATTAGGAATAATAATTCTTATTGTTAGAGCGACATGTGACTCCAGCCTGCCTCCTCTAGGGAGGCAGGGGGACAATGTGCATTGTCTCCTCCTTGGCAGTGGACGCTGTCCTGGGGATGGCCAGGGTCTCAGGCACTGGTTCTCTCACCTGCCGCCAGGATTTTAGGAGGGAGAGGGTCAGTTCTCTTCCTCCCTCTCTGAATATTGAGGATTTGTTCTGAGCACCACAGCAAAATTCCCACCCCCACCCCTAGACGGCCACTGGCTCCCAAACAACCTTTGGTCTAGACCTGCCCACCTGTTCAGGGAAGCTCTAGGAGATTAGAAACTACAGACGGAGTTCATTCCATTCCCGGTGCTCAGATCTCTAGTAGATTCCCAGCCCTTCCTTGCCTTGGGGCCGTTTCTCTTGCGATTCTCCCCCTTCTCCTTACTGGCTGTGTGATTGTAGGCAAGTCACTTAACCTGTCTGGGCCTCAGCGTCCTCACCAGTGAAATGGAATAATAGTACCTGCCTCACATGGTTATTGTGAGACTTGAGAGTTAATACACACAAAGCAGCTAGCACGTATGCGCAGTCAATGCTGGCTGCAGCTATAATTCCTTCTGCCCAGATCTCTGCTCTTAGTTGGGCTCCTCTTCCTCCTCAAGGTCTCAGCTTAAAGGTCATCTCAGAGGCCCTCCCTGACCACCTGCTCTAAAGCTCTAAAGGAACCCCAAACAAACCAAAGCAAAAAAACCAAACCTGTTGCCGTGAGTCGATTCCAACTCATAGTGACCCTATAGGACAGAGTAGAACTTCCCCACAGGGTTTCCAAGGCTGTAAATCTTTATGGAAGCAGACTGCCACATCTTTCTCCCGTGGAGCGGCCGGTGGGTTCAACCTTGTGGTTAGCAGCCCAGCACTTAACCACTGTGCCACCAGGGCTCCAAGAACCTTAGGAAGGAGGGGTTAATAATAACCCCTGTTGTAGGGGAAATACATCATAAAGTTTACTGAAGCAAAAATAAGTTTTATTTGGCATATATTCAAAAGGGCAGAATTGGGAAATGAACAACCATGCTGCCAAAGCCATGTCTGCCCGAGTCCAAGGGAATATCACAGAGCAGATAAAAGTGGGAAAACGGACAAGCATGCTGCTACAGCCATGTCTGCTTCGAGTTCAAGGACTATTACAGAGCCATCAGTATATATTAACATTACAAACGGGCAAAACCATCGAAAGCTTAGCTGTTTCAGATTGGCTAGAAACCGTGATCTTACATTCTGAATTGTCTTTCTTAACAATCATTGGTACAGGTGTCAGTAACGAGAGTCAGGAGGGTCTTTATTGGTCTAACAAATTTCTATTCACTAAATGCCAGTAGAAAAAGATTAAGAGTAGAAAGTCTTTCGTATTCTGTTTGATTGGCTTTATGTGAAAGTTTCCCTAAAAGATGATATTCCAAGATTATTTTAGCTATTGTCTTTACACCTCAGGGCCCAGCTGATGTGTCCTTGTGAGTCCTTGCGAGCCCAGCTCCAGCTGGGTCACATTCTCTATGCTCAAGGACAGGGAATAATAACTCCAATATTATTTCCTAAATCACCCCTCATTTTATTATTTTTTTAAATAATATTTTATTATGTTTTGAGTGAAAGTTTACACAGAAAATTAGGTTCCCATTTAACAATTTTTATGCAAGTTGTTCCGTGAACATTCATTATAAATTTCACAATGTGTCAGCATTCCCATTTCCATTCTGTTCTGTTTCCATTCTGTGTCCACTGTTTGTTCTGTTCCCCTCCTTGCCTTCTCATCTTTGTTTTTGGGTAAATGTTGACCCTTTGGCCTCATACAGTTGATTGTTTAAGGGAGTGCATTACTCATGGGTGAAATTGTTTTATTTCATAAGTCAGTCTGTTATTTGGCTGAAAGGTGACTGCCAGAAATAGCTTCAGTTCCAAGTTCAGAGGTTATTTTAGGGCTATAGTCTTGGGGGTTCCTCTAGTCTCTATTGGTCCAGTAGGTCTAGCCTTTTTTAGGAATTTGAATTTTGTTCTACATTTTTCACCCATTCTATCCAGGACGTTCTATTGTGTCCCTGGTCAGAACAGTCAGTAGTGGTAGCCGGGCACCATCTAGCTCTTCTGGTCTCAGGTTAGATGAGGCCATGGTTCCTGTGGGCTATTAGTTCTGTGGACTAGTTTCTTCTTTGAGCCTTTGATTTCCTTCAGTCTCTTTTGCGCCATACGAGTAGAGACCAATAGCTGTATCTTAGATGGCCGCTTGAAAGTTTTTAAGACTCCAGATGCTACTCACCAAACTGGATGTAGAACACTATGAACTATGTTATGCCAATTGACCAAGTTGTCCCCAGAGACTATGGTTCTAAGTCTTTTAACCCAGTAAACTAATCCTGCGAGTTGTTTGGCTATGTTTGGCTACGTCTAGGAAGCCTCCGTAACTGTGCCCCTATGTACTTTAACCCATTTTAAAATGAAAGTAAAAATGAAGTTAGCTACATTTTACTGAGGAGTAAACTGAGACTTGAGAAGATGAAGTAACTGGCCTAAGGTTACAAAGTGCATTATATGGTCGTGCTCTTTCTGCTGTGACAATGGTCCATGGCCTGCCTATGCCTACTGGCAGACACCCCCAAGGCACCTACCCTCTGCACCTGCTGAGATTCTGTCCAACATAAGCCCCACCTCCTCCATGGAGCCTTCCCCAAGTGCCCCCAGGATGTCCTCTGCCTAGCAGTTCCTGTTGCAGGTTGGGTTCCCCAGGAAGTAGATTCAGAAATGGCGATAAGTGTGCAGAACATTGATTAATGAGTATTCTCGAGATGGATACCTGATTGGAGGAGGAAGGGAAGGAAGCAGGTTTCGGCAGAGGGAAAATTGGGGCTGCGATGTTGTCACAATGGCCTCAGCTGACCCCGTAGTGATGAAGTGGGATTTGACCTTCAGAGCGTCCAAAGTTGGGGCAAGAGGGGCAGGACTTAAAACCATGCCCGCCCCCCTCCAAATGTTAATAGGTTAACATTTGATGCAGGCTGCCCCTGAGCAGGGGTGTGGCCATGGATGAGAGGGCTTTCCTCAGCCAACAGTAGTTTCCAGAGTGCTGCAAGCTGAGGTCCATCACCTGGCAGCTAGAGACAGCTGGGGGACCGGTCCTTCAGCCCTGAAGAGGATCTTGGTGGCTCATCACAGTGTCCACTGTGTGCCCAAACATAGGAGCTGCTCATTCATGTTCACTCTGCCTCCCAGACCCAGACCCGGTCCCTGGGCCTGGGGTGGGGACATGGAGCAGCAACCCTGGTGTCTTAGTTTTCTAGAGCTGCTGTAACAAAATATCACAAACGGGGTGGCTTTAAAGAACAGAAATTTATTGTCTCACAGTTCTGGGGAGAGAAGTCCAAATCAATGTGTTGGCCGGGTCATGTTCCCTCTGAAGTCCCTAGGGGAAGATCCTTTCTTGTCTCCCCAGCTTCTGGGAGCCCCAGGCGCTTCTTGGTGGTAGATGCATCCTCACACGGCTGTCCTTCCTCCGTGTGTCTCTCCTCTTTTACAAGGTCACCACTCTGATTCGGATTTGGTCCCACCCTACTCCAGTATGACCTCCTGTTAACATTTCCAAACAAGGTCACCTTCACAGGTACCAGGGGTTAGGACTTCAACATATCCTTTTGCAGGACACAATTCAATCCATAATACCTGGATTTGAGGCCACACCTTAATCCCATGCCCATACTCATCCTTGTTCGAGGACCTAAGAAGGCTCTGATCTAAGCTTGCACTGGAATTCCCCACAACTGTCCTTGCCTGTGCTGCATCCAGACGCTGAGTGGTGCAGCGTCCAACCCCAAGAACGCTGTGGCAGGCTCTGACTGAGCATATCCCATCTATTATTCATGTCCACAGCCTCCCTGTGAGGTGAGTCTTTCATGAGCCCTATTTCACAGATGAGGAAACTGAGGCTGAGGACAGGAAGTCACACCCCTGGTCTCTTAGACCTTTCCTTAGAAAGGGGCTGAGCTCTGAGACCCCAAATCCAGGAGGCGTGACAGTGTCAGTGTGCTGTTTATGTTAACGCTTACAACACACTAGCGTTTACCCCCCTCAGAGAGGTCCAAACACTCCCCATCCTACCAGGGGGTCTGAGTTGGCACTGTTTTAACTGTTTCCCTCCCCAGGTCAACACTGGCATGGGCCTGGGTTCTGCTTCCTGCTGGGGGGTCCAGGGCTCTGGGTCTTGTGGATGAAGCGGACACCCCCCCAGTCTTCCTCCAGCTTGATGTCCCCCCGCTGCAGGGCCTGCCGGATGGCATCAGCGAGGGTGTCGAAGGCCAGGTCCACGTTGCTGTTGTTTCTGGCCGAAGTCTCCACAAAGGCCATACCCAGGGAGGTGGCCAGTTCCTCTGCCTCCTGGGCAGAGACACAACGGGTGCTCTGCAGGTCACTCTTGTGGCCAACCAGCAGGAAGACTGCCTTGTCAGGGCCCTGGGTGGCCATGACCTCCTGGTGCCAGTCTTGGATGTGTTCAAAGGACTTCCTGTTTGTCATGTCAAAGACCAGCAGGACACCCACCACATTCCGGTAAAAGGACCTGGTGATGCACCTGGTAGGGAGAGGGAGGTAAGTTGGGACACCCCCAGAGTCAGGGCTTCCTCCCCTGAAATCCACTGAATCCTCCCCTCCCCCCCCCCACCCCCCATTATAGCTCATTCAACACTGCCGTGTGATCTCTGTTCTGTTTCTGTGTCTCTCCCAGAAGACTGCGCCCTCCCCAGATAAGCAGCAAGTTTGATTCACATACTCTTCTCACCATTCAGATTTCAGATCCTTGTTTCCGCGTTCTCCTACTCAACCTTCAAGGCCCAACTCAAGTATCTCTTCCTTTGACATCTCCTGACACCTCCCTCTCTGTACTCCGGAGGCTCTGTCAGCACCCAGGTCATTCAAAGCTCCATGTTTCAACATCTGAGTCCAGTTCCCCCGGGGGCTGAGTGTTCCTCCGCGGTGGGCACCAGTGTAAGGCATCTAGGCTACCCGTCATGACCAGTGCTATTTGCCGGATGAATGACTGGACTGAGGGAGGGTTTGGACCAGCGGACTCAGATCCAGGGCAGGGACCCCCTGAACACTTGGGCAACACTGGGGCTGGCACCTCTGAGGGGCCTCTGGACAGGCACTGGTTCCCCCCACAACCAGATGAACCCTCTCCGCCCTGGCCCCCCTCCCTGCCCCCCGCAGCCTGCACCTGAAGCGCTCATGGCCCGCGGTGTCCCAGAGCTGCAGCTTGATGCGCGGCCCCGCCCGCAGCTGCAGCGCGCGGCTGTAGAACTCGACGCCCACCGTGGGGGCCGCCTCGGACTCCGGCTCGGGCTCGCGGGCCCCCGGCGTGCCCGCCACGTAGCGCCGCAGCAGCGACGTCTTGCCCACCGCCGCATCCCCCAGCAGAACGATCCGAAACTGGTAGCGGCAGCCGCCGGCCTCCATGGCCCTCACGTCTGTTCCCCGCCGGCTCGCGGCTATTTGTTGGGCCCCGCCCCTACCGGGCAGGGTCCTCCTCCAGGGACGCGGGTCCCGCGCATGGCCGGCACCGCCCCGCCCCTGGCCGGACCGCGAGCTGCCAGAACTGACCTGGGACTGTGAAGCTGGGATGTGCAAGGAGTGGGGAGGACCCGACCTCGAGGGAGCCGGACCTGGTGGAAGCCCCTGGGCAAGTCACTTCCCCACTCTGAGCCTTGGTTTTCTCCCCTGTAAAATGGAGATGAAAGTAACCCCAACCTCATTGGCTGAAGGGATTAAACTAGATAATGTGGGGAGAAGAGCTAACAAAGCATGCACTCTCCTAAAAGACTAACAGTGGTAGAGCATTTATTCACTCATTCTTTCGTTCATTCATTCATTCACTGGGATAGTTTCTCTCTCCCGCACTGGGTTGGTTACCCAGTTTGACCCCTGCTGCTGGGCCTGGGGACGTCAAATGGAAAGTGGGTTTACAGTTGTCCCCTACCCACTGTCAAATTAAAAATAACCAAACCTGTAGCCATCGACTCGATTTCGACTCACAGAGCAGAACTGCCCCATAGAGTTTCCAAGAAGCACCTGGTGGATTCGAACTGCTGAGCTTTTGGTTAGCAACCGTTGCTCTTAACCACTACGCCACTAGCGCTCCAAATTAAAAATAAGAGGTTTTAATTCTCCGTGTTGAAAATAAGGGAAGCGATTCGCCCTCCCCCCTTCTCTTTCAGAATTCCTTCAGAAAACTTGTAAATTCTTTCTCTATCTCTTTGAAAAATGTCAATGTAGAATGTTTCCTCAAGAACCTGGGCGCTGCCTTTTGAAATATAATCATCAAGGAAGACCACGTCCCTACCTCCCAGTTTCCTGGAGGGAAATTAGCATAACTTCAAGGAGCCCTAGGTGGCGCAGTGGTTAAGTGGTACGCTGCTAACCAGGCGGCCAGCGGTTCAAACCCACCAGCCGCTCCATGGAAGAAAGATGTGGCAGTCCGGTCTGTAAAGATTACAGCCGTGGAAACCCTATGGGTCAGTTCTACTCTGTCCTACAGGGTCGCTATAAGTCGGACTCCACCGCAATGCTCTTTTGGGTTTGGTCAGGTAGCCCTGGGCTCCAAATTGCAAACCTACCTCTAGCCATAAAGACACTAGAAAATTAGCAATTTTATCTTGAAAACACGAATGTAATGGGTCGTATCCATTTAGCAATACCAAGGGTAAGATTTCTTTCTGTCTTTGCACTTTCTTTAGCTGATTGTGATGTATCGCATTCTGGTTTGATGCTTATTCAATAATAAAACTTTTTTTTTCTCTTCTGTTTTTGTGAAGAGGTTTTCTGGGTTGGGAGTAGATTTTGTTTTTAATTATATTTCCCCATCACCACCCAGGTTACCCTTTCCTGGAGCCTCGTTGGCCCTAACCCAAGGCCTCTTGTTCATTGTTCAACAGCCTCCACTGCTTGCTCCTGCCAGCTTGTGCTGGGCATTTGGGTCTCAGGGAAGGACTTGGACAAAGGACTCTGAGGCAGGACAGACACAGACAACTGCAATTCCAGAGGGAGCGTGGTTGACTTGTGGACTTGGCAGGTAATACTTATGAGGCCAGGTGGCCTGTTCCTGATGCTTTGTGGGCAGCAACCCTACAGCAACCCTTTGAGAGGACAATAGTGTACTCATTTTAGAGTTAAGGAGACAGGTTCAGATGGGTGGCTTGTCCCATGTCACAGAGCAGAGCTGAAACTCATATCCTTCATTACCCCCTGAATGCCACAAAAGGGGACTGCAAGGGAGGTCCCAAGAGAACCAGGACATGGTGGTCAGGGCCAGTTTGGGTTAGGGGCGTTAATGTTGAATGCTACCTGAATCCTGTGATACAGGAGAAGAGCAATGGTTAAAGAAATCGCCCCACACTTTGTGTTTAGAAAAATGTCTTACTGCAAAGAACCACCCTTCTCATGCTCTTTGTAGCACCTCTTTGTTCACCTATGGCAAGGCCTCTGAATTCCCATTCCTCACCTCATAAATGAGTAACTGAATTGCTTGTCGCCACTGATCAATCAGAAACAACATGCTTGTTAACCAAACTTTGGTTAAGTTTCCCTCCTTCCTCCAAGTCCTTGAACTTTGGCCTACCCTCAGCCTGAGCATCAACATACTATCCCTTTCTAAGGGCCTCCTCCCAGAGAATAGGCTGACCTTAGCATAAAACATTCTGAATTACTATCCTATGATGTCACCCTTTCATCCCACTTCCCCACACCGGGTTTTTTTTCTAGCCTTGTTTTCTCTCAGTCTCCATAAATGAAAATGTGTTTTCCCTGACTCTTTGACATACTCGCAGATTTTAAGGTCACAGTGTTCTCCGTATTGTAGTATTGTTGCCCGATGAGGGTCCGTGCCCTGGAGCAGTAGAGCCAATGAAATGTACTCTAATTCAGAAAGAGAGAGAAAGTTTATTAGGAGGTGACACCAATGGGGAGTCTGACAGCAGTGCAGGCTGTCTTTATGGAGCCCCAAAAGGCAATTTTACATTAGAGCTTATGTATGATTTTTACAAGGGTTAGAAGTATCTTTGTAGCATGTAGCCCACAGATGGCATGGCCAGATGAGTTATTCATTACAGGATAATTACAAGAGACTATCAGACTAAAGAGATACATGCTGGACATCTCCTTATCAGGCTAAAGATATACATGCCAGACATCTGAGCTCTAATCTCCATGTGGGGGGGTCATGAGTCACAGGTATTGGACAGAGCAAAACAAATTCATTAACAAAGGTATGCAGAAAGAAGGCAGGCAGAAAAAAACTTACAGATTCGTCATGGTGTTAGTTATGTCAAGCTCTCAGTCATCCATTTTAAAAAGGCGAAAACATGCTGTGGAGTAATAGGGTCACAGTATCCCCTCCCCCGCTATCACAATAGTCCCTTTCCATAAAGAAGAACACCAAAGACACAAGGAAAATATTAGCCCAAGAGACAAAAAGGACCACATAAACCAGAGACTCCATCACCCTGAGATCAGAAGAACTAGATGGTGATCGGCTACCACCAATGACTGCTCTGACAAGGAATACAACAGAGAGTCCCTGACGGAGCAGAAGAAAAGTAGGGCGCAGAACTCAAATTCTAGTCAAAAGACCAGACTTAATGGTCTGACTGAGACTGGCAGAACCCCAGAAGACATGGTCCCCGGACTCTGTTAACCCAGAACTAAAACCAGTCCCAAAACCAACTCTTCAGACAAAGATTAGACTGGACTATAAGACATAAAACGATACTCGTGGAGAGTGTACTTCTTAGTTTAAGTAGATACATGAGACTAAATGGGCAGCTCCTGTCTGGAGGTGAGATGAGAAGGCAGAAAGGGACAGGAGCTGGTTGAATGGACATGGGAACTCCGGGGAGGAAAGGAGGAGTGTGCTGACATATTATAGGGATAGCAAGTAGGGTCACATAACAATGTGTGTATAAATTTTTGTATGAGGAAACTAAACTTTCACTTAAAGCACGATAAAAAAAATTTAGCAAATTAAAAAAAAGAACAATAGTCCCTTTCCTTTTCCCTCTTTTCTTTCTGAATAAAGCTTCTCCCAACCAAGATCTGAGTTTGCTTTTTTATTTGACAGGGGTGAGGGTAAGGCAGGTGCGTCTGCTTCCAAGATACACCCAGCTTTCCAGTCTGGATGTTTGGAAACCTAGGGCTTTGAGACTGGAGTTCTGACTGTCCCAAACAGCTTTAGTATCTTGGTTTGCTCCCATTGATGGCCTGATCACTCCCGCTGTCCCACTCCAGGTGGATTTTAACAATTTGTTGCAAACCATAATATCATCACATTTTCTCCTCAAGCAACTTCATAAGCAGGTGTTGTTATTCTGCCCATTTTTCAAGATGAAGAAACTGAGACTCCTGCTCCTTAGAATATATCCTCAAGAATAAGAGCCGTCACATGAATAGATATATGCACACCATGTTCATTGCAGCACTGTTCACAACAGCAAAAAATGGAAACAACCTAGGCACCCATCAACTGATGAATGGATAAACAAATTATGGTATATTCACACAATGGAATACTATGCAATGATAAAGAACAACGATGAAGCTTATAACATGGAGGAAGCTGGAGGTCATTATGTTGAGTGAATTTAGGCAGTCACAGAAGGACAAATATTGTATAAGACCACTATTATAAACACTAAAGGAAAGGTTAAACACAGAAGAAAATATTCTTTGATGGTTATGAGGGTGGGGAGGGAGAGGGGTATTCACTAACTAAAAAGTAGACAAGAATTATCTTAGGTGAAGGGAAGGACAGCACACACTACAGGCGAAGTCAGCACACAACTGGACTAAACCAAAGCTAAGAAGTTTCCTGAATACAACCAAACACTTCGGGGGACAGAGTAGCAGGGGCGGGGTTCTGGGGACCATGCTTTCAGGGGACATCTAGGTCAATTGGCATAACAAAGTTTATTAAGAAAATGTTCTGCATCCCACTTTGGTGAGTGGCATCTGGGGCCTTAAAAGCTAGTGAGGGGCCCAGTGAATTGGTCCCAACCCACCTGGAGTAAAGGAGAATGAAGAACGCCATGGACACAAGGAAAGTATTAGCCCAAGAGGCACAAAAGGCCATGTAAACCAGAGACTTTATCAGCCTGAGACCAGAAGAACTAGATGGTGCCCAGCTACCACAATGACCGCCCTAACAGGGAGCACAACAGAGAGTCCCTGATGGAGCAGGAGAAAAGTTGGGTGCAGAACTCATATTCTAGTCAAAAGACCAGACTTAATGGTTTGATTGAGACTGGAGGGACCCCGGAAGACACAGACGTGGACTCTCTGTTAGCCCAAAACTAAAACCATTCCCGAGACCAACTTTTCAGACAAAGATTAGACTGGACTATGGGACATAATATGATACTCATGAAGAGTGCGCTTCTTAGCTCAAGTAGACATATAAGACTAAATGGGCAGCTCCTGTCCAGAGGTGAGATGAGAAAGCAGAAAGGATCAGGAACTGGTTGAATGGACACGGGAAATCTGAGGTGGAAAGAAAGAGTGTGCTGTCACAGTATAGGGAGAGCAACTAAGGTCACAAAACAATGTATGTATAAATTTTTGTATGAGAGACTAACCTGAACTGTAAACTTTCACTTAAAGCACAACAATTAAAAAAAAAAAAAAAGAAAAGAAACTGAGACTCAAAGAAGTTAAATAAGGAACCCGAGGTCACTCAGCAAGGAAGTGATACAGCTTGGGCTAGCTGCCAGGGCCAAAACCTTGTTCACTATTTCTGCTTTGGCAGCACATGTTGGGGATCTGGGAAGGCCCAGGTTTTCTTCTGGCTAATTCTAAATGAATCAATGAGAAACTATTCTGTCAGGTCTCCAAGTAATCCCAGCCATTGGTCATCGGCATTGTGGAGCTCAGATAGGAGGAGCCCAAGTCTCTGCTGACCACCTTACTTCCAGCAGTAGAAGAGAGAGGAGGCTGAGAATGCAGCAACTTTGAAGAACCTTGGAAAGGGGATGTGTGTTGAGGGAGGGGTCTCCCCTTGCCACCTCTGTCCAGATCGAGAGATTCTGCCCCACTCCTACCTGCTGGGCTCCTCCAGGCCAGAGTGCAACACTTCCTCCACCAAAATGTTCTCCCCACCTCTTTCTTTTCCACTAGAAAAGTATTTGTTGCTTCAGACCCCAGCTGGGCCTGGGGATGCCCCCAGCCTCTTCTCTCACCTACCACTGGTGCACTGAACACCTCTGTCTCCTCAGCCCTCTGCCGGGAACACTCCTCCTCCACTCTTCAAAGGCTAATTAACCCCTGTTTCAGGCCTCAGTTTAGATCTCCCATCTTCTGAGGCCCTCAACTGCACCCAACTTTTCTCCTGCTCCATCAGGGACTCTCTGTTGTGCTCCCTGTTAGGGCGGTCATTGTGGTAGCTGGGCACCATCTAGTTCTTCTGGTCTCAGGCTGATAAAGTCTCTGGTTTACATGGCCTTTTGTGCCTCTTGGGCTAATACTTTCCTTGTGTCCATGGCGTTCTTCATTCTCCTTTACTCCAGGTGGGTTGGGACCAATTCACTGTGAGGTCACATGCCATTTTATTCCCCTGTGATGTGTGTCTCCTTCCTAGGCTGCAAGCCCCTGCAGACCAGGGCCCAATGGTAGTATTCTGCCTAACAACACAGTGCTCAGCACAAAGTGGAAGTTTATGAAATAACTCAATCAGAAAAGAACAAATACCGTATAAGACCATTATCATAAAAACCCATGAAAATGTTTACACACAGAAAGAAACGATCTTTAATGGCTGCAAGGAAGGGGAGTGGTGGTGAGGGAAAAACACTAACTAGACAATAGATAAGTGGTACTTTGGTGAAGGGTTAGACAGTACACAATACTGGGGAAGCCAGCACAACTTGACCAAGGCAAGGTCATGGAAGCTTCACAGAAACATCCAAACTCCCTGAGGGACCAAATTACTGGGCTGAGGGCCGGGGACCATGGTCTCGGACGACATCTAGCTCAACTGGCATAACATAGTTTAAAAAGAAAATGTTCTACTACTTTGGTGAGTAGTGTCTAGGGTCTTAAAATTTTGCAAGCAGCCATCTAAGATACTCCACTGGTTCCACCTCATCTGGAGCAAGCGAGAATGAAGAAAACCAAAGGCACAAGAGAAAGATTAGTCCAAAGGACTAATGGACCACAACTACCATGGTCTCGACCAGACTGAGTCTAGCACAACTAGATGGTGCCCAGCTACCACCACCAACTGCTCTGACAGGGATCACAATAGAGAGTCCCAGAACTGGAGAAAAATGGAGAACAAAATTCTAACTCACAAAAAAAGACCAGACTTTCTGGTCTGACAGAGACTGGAGAAACCCTGACAGTATAGCCCCCAGCCATCCTTTTAACTCAGTACTGAAGTCACTCCTAAGGTTCACCCTTCAGCCAAAGATTAGACAGACCCACAAAACAAAATAAGACTAAATGAGCACAGCAGCCCAGGGGCAAGGACGAGAAGGCAGGAGGGGACAGGAAAGCTGGTAATGAGGAACCCAATGTTGAGAAGGGGAGAGCATTGACATATTGTGGGATTGGCAACCAATGTTACAAAATAATATGTGTATTAACTGTTTAATGAGAAAGTAATTTGCTCCATAAACCTTCATCTAAAGTACAATTTAAAAAAGTAGGAACTCAGTAAATATTTATGGTTGAATGAATGAATTAAAGTGGATAAGTTCTACCATTCATTCATTCAGTCAGTCAGTCAGTCGGTCAAATACTACAATAGAGCTGGACTCAGGGAGCCAAAGTTCAGAAAAGACCTCTTGGAAGAGATGGCGCTGAAGCTGGTTCTCCAAGGATAAGTGGGAGCTGGGGAGGTCAGGGAAGAAGGGCATTCTAGGCAGAAGTAGCTGGGCAAGACAAGAGGCATGAAAGAGCTTGAAACGCAGTTTGAACTCAGCCCTCCCAGAAGCCTTTCTGGTCAGCACGCAGGCGGTGCACTGTCAGCACTGGCCTCCCCACACTTCCTCCCTCTCCCTGACACTCTCACAGTGGGCTGGGGTCACATGTCTGCCTCAGACTGCAGCTGGCACCAAGTCTAGATGTCAGCTGATTCCTGCCACAGACTCATTGTGTGACGCAGAGGAAAGCCTCTCCCTAAACCTTGTTTCCTGTTTTGCCAAATGAGGCAAATTATGGTACCCACCTCAGAGTAGTTGTGGAAGAACTGTGGAACACAGCAGTTAAGTTTATGCACATTTGCATTAGACACGATCAGCATTTTAGCTCCAACTCTGACACTAGCTATGTGACCTTGGCTAAGTGTTCATTAATTCGTTCATTCATCCATTAATTATTTCAATAAGTGCCGGCCACCATTTATATGGAGTCCCTGGGTGGTACAAAAGGCTGGAGTCCTAGGCTTCTAACTGAAAGGTGAGAGGTTCGAGGCTACCCACACATACCTCGAAAGAAAGGCTTGTCAGTCTACTTTTGAAAAATCAGACATTGAAAATCCTATGGCGCGCAGTTCTACTCTAACGCACATGGGGTCACCATGAATCAGAGTCGACTCTGATGCAGCTGGCTTTGGTTTATACAGCAGGGCCAAAACTCACACAATCCCTGCTTCTGCAGAGCTCACATTCTCATACAAAAGACAGAAAATAAATAAATAATGTGATGTCGGGGAGCAATAAGTATATAAACACAATTCAAGCAGGACTTGAAGGATGGCGGGGTGCTATATGAAAATACGGGGGTCTGAGGAGGTAACATTTGGACAGAGCCCAGGGAGAAGCAAGGGAGGGAGTGATGAGGTTGTCTGTGGTGTCCAGGGGAGCAGAGTTCCAGGCAGGAGGAACAGCAAAGGCCCTGAGTCAGAAGCAGGCAGAGAGGGCTGTAAGAAGAGCAAGGAGGCCAGGAAAATGAAGCCAACTGAGGGAGTAAGTGTGGGCGATGAGGGTAGAGGGGAGCAGAGCCAGATCACATGTGGCCTTTGCTGTCACGGGGACTTCAGCTTTTATTCTCAGTGTGTAGTGGAGTCTTTGGAGATTTCTGAGCAGGTGAATAGCATTATCATAGTTTCGTATTGCTGGTGTAACAGAAATACCACAAATGGGTGGCTTTAAAGTACAGAAATTTATTTTCTTGAAGTCCAGGAGGCTAGAAGGCTGAAATCAGGGCACCCGTTATAGCGAAAGGCTCTCCCTCAGCTCTGGGGGGAGATCTTTGTCTGAACGTCTATAGCCCTGGTGTTCCTCAGTTCCTTGGCAATCTTCACGTGTCATCTATCTCTGCCTTCCCCCTCCTGCCGCAGTTTGTGCTTGCTTTACTCTACGTCTATGCTACTCCTAAGAAGAACTGGTGTCACGACTCTTAAACGCTCAGCTACTAACTGGAAGGTTGATGGTTCAAACCCACCCAGTGGCTCCGAGGGAAAAAGACCTGGTAATCTGCTCCCATAAAAATTCCAAAACCAAACACACTGCTGTCAGAGTATATTCCAACTCATAGCGAGTGACCCTGTAGGACATAGTAGAACTGTTCCATAGGGGTTTTCCAAGGTTGTAATGTTTAAGGAAGCAGACTGCCACATCTTTCTCCCAGGGAGCAGCTGGTGGGTTCAAACCGCCGACCTTTCAGTTGGCAGCCAAGTGCTTAACCACTGTGCCACCAAGGCTCCTTCCCATAAAGATTAAAAAAAAAAAAAAAGTTGCCATCAAGTTGATTCCAACTCGCAGCGACCCTACAGGATAGAGCAGAACTGCTCCATAGGGTTTCTAAGGAGACACTGGTGGATTTGAACTGCTGAGCTTTTGGTTAACAAGCAAATGCTCAACCACTGCACCACCAGGGCCCCATCCCATAAAGATTACAGCCTAGAAAATCCTATGAGGCAGTTCTACTATGTCACACGGGGATGTTATGAGTCCAAATTGACTAGAAGACACCAAACAATAACATTCTGCTCCTTATAATTCAGAAGGGAGTACGTTTATGGGATCACAACAGAGGGTCCCAGACAGAGCTGGTGAAAAATGTAGAACAAAATTTTAGCTCACAAAAAAAGACCAGACTTACTGGCCTGACAGATACTGGAGAAACCTCAAGAGAATGGCCCCCAGACAGCTTTTTAGCTCAATAATGAAGTCACTCCCAAGGTTCACTGTCCAGCCAAAGATTAGACAGCCCCATAAAACAAAGTGAGACTAATGGGCACAACAGTCCAGGGACAAGGACTAGAAGGTAGGAGGGGACAAGAAAGCTGGTAATAGGGAACCCTAGGTTGAGAAGGGACAGTGTTGACATGTCATGCGGTGGTTAACCATTGTCACAAAACAAGATGTGTACTAACTGTTTAATGAGAAACTATTTGTTCTATAAACCTTCATCTAAAGTACAATTAAAAAAATAAATAAAAAGAAGTGAGTAGATTTAGGACACACCCTACACTAATAGGCCCTGTTGTTACTGAATCCAGGAAGGTGGGTCATTGTCTGGTGCGCTCAGACCTGCCAATAATCTGGGCACCAGCCTTTGAGAAAAAGAGAGTAACTTTACTTGCAAAGCACAGAGCAAGGAATCGGGAGGAAGTTCCTCATATTTGACTCCCCAGATTGTGGGGAGTCAGGGTTTTTATGTGATTAGGTAGCAGGATGGCGGCTGCACAGGTGCAGAGTAGAGGGAGTTTCCCTGAGCAGGCTCACTGGGAGGTTCACAGGCCGGGTTACAATCCCCTCTTGTGTTGTAGCAATTCCTTAATCTTAAGCGATGAGAGTTGATGACTCATCTGGCTCCTTCCTGCTGATGCATGGTGAAGTTAGGGACTGAGGCTGCAGAATTGCCTAGCATCTTTTGTTTGTTGTTGTTTAGGATCTGGTGGGGGCAGGAGGAAGAAGATCCCTGCATCTTGAAGTCTTTTTGAAATGAATTGGGTTAAACACTTAACAGACAAGGTAGGATCAGACACAGCAGGAAGATAAAAATTAGAGGAGCCACCAGGGGCCAAAGCCAGCCAACACTGGGGAAGAAGGACATAGTCCAATTCCACCAATAGGTTGTTCCTCTGGATTCTGTTACAGGTCTCAGTCTGGTCCAGTTGGCCACTTGGTCAATTACTTGTAAATTTAGCTCAACCTCATGAGAGGTATTGACCCATACACAGCCGAGGTGCAGGCTATTGCACAAATTTCTCCTTCCTTAGGTAGAATATAGTCTAGAGCTAAGTGGTGGTCTAGTATTACTCTGGCCAGAGTTTAATGACTGTTATTGAGTTTTTATGTCTCTCCTAGTGGCTCGTGATAGAAGGTGGATGGTGTCAGAGGGGTTAAGCACAGCATCCTGTAAAGCAGTTAATTATGGGAAAACTGTTAGGGTTCTTAAAACGAACCACCTGCCCCAGTTTCTGGGATGGGATTATATCCTGTTCCCCTTAAATCCCAGCCTTCTTCGGTATCATCAGCAGCTCTTCTTCGCTGCTTGTGTGTATTGGGAGGTGGAGGTCTTATAAGGGCTTGAGGTTATCGGAGGTCGCAAAGGTCATGGGGAAAGCGACAACTCCTATCATACAAGTGCAAATTGATTCTGTTGGGTAATCAGAATGTCATCTACACACTACAGGACTGTGATCTCCTCAAGGTGCAAGTCCCGAAAGTCTCTGGCTAGTACCTCCCCAAAGAGAGTGGGGCTATTCTTAACCCCCTGAGGTAAGACAGTCCAGCACTATTGAGTTCCAGAGGTGGAATCATCCCACTCAGAGGTAAATATCTCTTGGGACTTTTCCTTCAGAGGGACACAATAAAATGCATCCTTTAAATCCAAAACTATAAACCCCGCCCAATTCCCTGGGAGGACTGTCTGTAGAGTGTATGGATTGGGTACCACCGGATGAGTGTCCTCTGTTATCTGATTCACTGTGGGTAGGTCCTGCACAAATCTATACTCCTTAGTGCCTGGCTTTACAATGGGCAGAATAGGGGTGATGTAAGCAGATTTGCAGGGATGAGTAAGCCCATGTTCAAGCCTAAGTTTAGCCCCTTGCTTCAAAGGGTACTGCTTGAGATGTAGGACAGTGTGGTTTGGTTTAAGCTTTACCTGGACCAGGGATTCTGGTGACCCAAACCTGGGGATTGACTTGGTCCTGGAGGTGCTGGGTTAGGAGTAGAGACTCTGTAGGGGCAGCCAGCTGCAAAAGGGCTGCCTGTAGAGCACAGGCCTTATCCAGTTCCACTCTTACTTGGAGATGATTTGCTGAAAAGGTGACTTGAGCATTTAGCTTGGTTAATACATCTCTCTGCAAAACGGGAATGGGACATTCAGGCACATACAAGAAGTTGTGAGGCAATTGTGTACCTCTGTTTTAGTTATCTAGTGCTGCTATAACAGAAATACCACAAGTGGATGACTTTAACAAAGAGAAATTATTTCCTTACAATAAAGTAGGCTAAAAGTCCAAATTCAGAGCATCAGCTCCAGGGGAAGCCTTTCTCTCTCTGTTGGCTCTGGAGGAAGGTCCTTCTCATCAATCTTCCCCTGGACTAGGAGCTTCTCTGCACAGTAACCCGGGGTCCAAAGGACGCACTCTGCTCCTGGCACTGCTTTCTTGGTGGTATGAGGTTCCCCTGTCTCTCTGCTTGCTTCTCTCTTTTATATCGCAAAAGAAACCAACTCAAGACACAATCCAACCACATAGATTGAGTCCTGCCTCATTAACACAACTGCTGCCCATCCCCCATCATTAACATCATAGAGGCAGGATTTGCAACACACAGGAAAATCACAGCAGATGACAAAATGGTGGACAGCCACACAATTCTGGGAATCATGGCCTAGCCAAATTGATACACATATTTTTTGGGGACACAATTCAATCCATGACAACCTCTGACTTGACAGTCCATAGGCTGAAGGAATTGTTTACTGGCAGATTTTCCAGATACACTACTGTCATGGATTGAATTATGTCCCGACAAAAATGTGTGTATCAGTTTGGCTGGGCCATGATTCCTGGTGCTGTGTGATTTTCCTATATGTTGTAAATCCTGCTTCTATGATGTTAATGAGGGAGGATGGGTGGCAGTTGTGCTAGTAAGGCAAGACTCAGTCTACAAGATTGGATTGTATCCTGAGGCAATCTCTTGAGATACAAAAGAGAGAAGTGAGCAGAGAGACAGGGGGACCTCATATCAACAAGAAAGTAGTGCCAGGAGCAGAGCGTGTCCTTTAGAACTGGGGTTCCTACGCGGAGAAGCTCCTAGACCGGGGGAACACTGATGAGAAGGCCAACAGAAAGAGAAAGCCTTCCCCTGGAGCTGATGCCCTGAATTTGGACTTTTAGCCTACTTTACTGTGAAGAAATAAACTTCTCTTTGTTAAAGCCATCCACCTGTGGTATTTCTGTTATAGCGGCACTAGATGACTAAGACACCTAGTAATGGTCATGTTTCTTTTAGAAAGCGGGCCTTTTAGGGTGTTTAAAACCAAGTAGGTTGTGCCTGTGTCCACCAAAAATTCAGTAAATTGTCCACCCACAGTCATTGTAAGCCGAGGCTCCTCGGGGGTGATGGGGATTGGTTGAATGGACTGTAGAGGAGCCCCTGGATCCCATCAGTCAGAGTCTTCGGCTGACAGCTGAAGCTGTGTTACAGGTTTTTTTCTTAGGTTCCTGCTCAGGTTGAGCCGGCTGTGAGGGGCACTTTCATTTCCAGTGGCCTTCTTGTTTGCAGTAGGTGCACTGTTGGGGGCCTAGCTTCTGGGGGGCTTTGTTTGGCCACCCACCCTTCCGGGGCTCACAGGGACTTACCGTATGGATGATTCCATGCAAGGCTTATCCGAGTGGCCAGTTACCTCCAAGAGCCGCTGACAGGAATGTAGCTTGTCGTTTCATCTTCTGATCTTTCTTCTCCTGTACCTGGTCTCAATTCTTGAGGAACTTAAAGGCAATCTCAACAAGTTGTGAAGTATTCATTCCCAAACCTCCTTCTAACTTTTGAAGTTTTCACCTGATGTCGGGGGCACTCTGGCTGATGAAAGTCATATTTCTTAACCTAGTGTTCTCTGGGTCCTCAGGATTTATGTTAGTAAACTGTCGGTAGGCCTTGTACCTCTGTTCTAGGAAACAGGAGGGATTTTCTTTGGGGCCTTGCTGCATATCCTGAACTTTTCTAAAGCTCTTTGGTTTTGGTGCCTCTTATCGCAAACCTACTATTAGACACTTTTGGTAATAGTCTAGCTGCCCTGCCCCTAGCCAGTCATTTGGGTCCCAGTTTGGATCAATGGCAGGTATAGCTTGGACAGCCAGGACGCTAATATTGTTCTGAGGGTTGAGATTGGTTAGCCTGTCAGCCTTTTGGTGTGCCTTTTCTAAGACCATCCTCCATTCTTCTGGAGTTAAAAGTAATACTTAGAAGTGACTGACAATCAGCCTAATTAGGGTGATATGTAGCAAAAATAGACACAAACAGAGGTTCAGAGTGTTTTGGGTCATCTCTATACGCAGGGAGATTGTTCTTCCAAATGTACAGATCAGAGGTGGAGAACAGGTTTGTGGACCCAGAAAAACCCTCTAGGCTGGCCATTGTGATCCAGTCGGGCAGGCATTTGTCTTGGTGGAAATTGCCCTGAGGAGACTTGGATGGATCCGTGGCCAAATTGCATACCATTGACTGGATTGCAACAGGTTTTTTTTTTGTTGTTTTTTTACAGGTGTGTGCTGGGAAGACTATTCCCAGGGCAGGACCGGGAGTTTCTGACTCATGAGGGACTGGCGAGCAGTTTGCCAGAGGGGTGGCGGAGGATTCCACCAAAGGGGTAGGGGCTGCCGCTGGTGAGGCAGCGGGGGCGCTGGTGTTGCAGCCAGTGGGGCTGTAGGAGACACATAAAGGTCTGTATGTAGGAGATTTCATCCCACTTTTTCCTCTCTTTTGCAAAACAGATCTAACTGTAAGATGGTATGATAGCTCAGCGACCCATTCTCAAGTTACTCTTTTTGGAACCCAACTGGTATTGTGGCCAGACAGTGTTACAGAAGAAAACTAATTTCTTCTTCATAGGCTCATAACTAAAAGAGGACCAATTTTTAAGTATACAGCCTAAAGGGGAACACTCCAGAACACTAAGTGGATCATAACAAATGGATAACATTTCGAAGAATGGGAATTCCAGAGTACTTAATTGTGCTCATGAGGAACCTGTACATAGATTAAGAGGCAGTCGTTCAAACAGAAAAAGGGGATACTGCGTAGTTCCAAGTCGGGAAAGGTGTGTGTCAGGGTTGTATCCTTTCACCATACCTATTCACTCTGTATGCTGAGTAAATAATCCGCGTTGGACTAGATGAAGATCACGGCATTAGGATTGGAGGAAGACTCATTAACAACCTGTGATATGCAGATGACCTTGCTTGCTGAAAGTGAAGAGGACTTGAAGCACTTACTGATGAAGATCAATGATTACAGCCTTCAGTATGGATTACACCTCAACATAAAGATAACAAAAATTCTCACAACGGAACCAATAAGCAGCAACATGGTAAAGGGAGAAAAGACTGAAGTTGTCAGGGATTTCATTTTACTTGGATCCACAATCAACGCCCATGGAAGCAGCAGTCAAGAAATCAAAAGAGGCATTGCACTGGGCAAATCAGCTGCAAAAGATATCTTTAAAGTGTTAAAAAGCAAAGATGTCACCTTGAAGACTAAAGTGCACCTGACCCAAGCCATGGTGTTTTCAATCGCCTCATATACATGCGAAAGCTGGACAATGAATAAGAAAGAGAAGAAGAATTGACGCCTGTGAAATACGGTTTTGGTGAAGAATATTGAATATTCTGCCAGAAGCATGAACAAGTCTGTCTTGGAAGAAATACAGCCAGAGTGTTCTTTCGACGTGAGGATGGCCTACTTTGGACATATTATCAGAAGGGACCAGTCCCAGGGCGACATCATGCTTGGTAAAGTTGAGGGTGGGTGAACAAGAGGAAGACCCTCAACGGGATGGACTGACACAGTGGCTGCAACAATGGGCTCAAACATAACAATGATTGTGAGGATGGCGCAGGACCAGGCAGTGTTTTGTTCTGTTGTACATAGGATCGCTGCAAGTCGGAACCGACTCGACAGCACCTAACAACAACAATATCGCCTCCTCCTAAGAAGCCCTCCCAAAACCCCGTCTCCAAGGACATCTCACAGACGTCCTCCCCGAGACCGACTCAGTCGCTCTCCTGCGCTCCCTCTGGCAGTCTTATCCGAGCTCTTTCCCAGCTCAGAGGGTTAATCCCCGATTTTGAGTCTTCCGACACACTAGGCTCCGTGAGGCATGGCGGATCTGATTCATTTTTGAGTCTTGAGCCTTGCACAGGACGCCAGTACTCAGGGAGCGCCGAACAAAGACGGAAGCGTCTCTTCGGACCACTAAGAAACCTTTGACATTGTTTCCCCCCGGCCTCCAGAGTAGGGCGGGACGGTGACGTGTCGCCACGCGCGGGAAAGGCGAACGAACTACAACTCCCAGCGGCTCCGCGCGACGCGCTGGTCCAATTGTCCGGCGAGGAGGCGAGAGGCGGGCCCTATATAAGCCCTATTCCGGCGTCTTTTCGTTCTTTCTGCTGTCGCGGCGTCTTGTCTGTCTCTTCTTCCCAGAAAGTCGTCTTGCTGTGTATCCGCGCCCTTCTCCCGCTATTCCCGCGCCACGCCGCCACCACCCGGTTACGCGCCGAGGCTGCCTCTTGAGCGTGCGGGATGTTGAGCGTGACACACGGGCAGGGCCTGCGGGCTTGGCGGGACTTAGGCCGCATTCGCAGCTGCGGGGGCCGGAGCCCACGAGGCTGCGCCTTTCTCCCGCCTCGCCCTGTGCAGCCCTGCGCTCCCATCTGACCGGCGAGTAACGCGGGGAGGCGGCCGGGTACCCAGAAAGGGGTGGAGGGGCAGCATGGTGGTGGTCAGTGAGACCTGGAATGGAGTTACCGGGTGACTTTGGGCAAATGAGTTTTCTGACTGCACGACATGTGTTAACGAGGCTACTCGTTTTCGAATCCCCAGCTCTGCTACTTTGAACCTTGATAGATAACCGTCGGCAAGTAAGTTAATTAGGCTAATCTTAATCTGTAAAATGGTGATGATAAAATGGTCTAGTAAAGAGTATATGAAACAAAGCATGCAAAACACTTGCACAGCCCCTGCCTGGTACGTAATAATAACTTCATAAATGGAAACAGCGGTAATTAGGGCTACAGGACTACTGTCTCTTTGTTTTGTTTTTTGCCCAGAATGTTGTGGTAGATTAATTTCAGGAGGCAACACATAGGATTTAGGTGAGTCTAAGATGGCGGAACAGCGGTTTCGGCGTAGGGCTGTTCTGTGACCTAGATTGCCCCGTGGCCCTTATCGAAGCTGCAGCTGCTTCCACATAGCTGCTGTGGTCAAAAAGGAGCCCAGACTGACAGTTTTCCTTGACGGTCGCCGTTCAGTTTGCTGTAACCGATCTGCAACATTCCGGGAAAAGACATTCCTGCCATTTCTCAGATATGGTCAGAGAGCTTTATTAAAATTGGCATGTTTTCCCGATGCCAGCAGAAATGTTGATGAGGGCTTCCATATAAAGCTAGCAGAATGAGGTTTGTGAGAGGTACCTTGCTAAGACCAAGAGCCAGTGTCAAGGAGCAGTAGGCCGAACATCGGTATTTGAGGAAATCCAGTGGCATATGGGGTAGATCAGAGCAATGCTTTGGATCACTGGTCTGAAGCTTAAGGCAGCCAGACCGAAGATGAAGCACACAGAAGTAGTAAAAGGTCAAGTTAGAGAAGATTTGTGCATTGATAGCTGAAATGTATAATCATAGGTACTTAAAAGTACTGTTAATTGGCTCAAACCAAATGAAGGGAACACGAAGGTCATTCTGGACGATTGTTCTCATTCTAGACGTGCTGAATGAAGATTTCAGGATGATTGAAATTGATGGTCTTTCTGGTGAATGAGGACTGTGAGGAACAAGGAGCCACATGACCTGGTAGGTTTCCTGTGGATGCTAGTTTTGGAATCTCTTGGTGGGTTGAGACAGCATGTTCCCAAGGTCTGTGGCTGGTTGTAGCCACTGGATCTCCAACTGCATGCAAGAGCAACCTGGAGAGACTTTGACAGCTTAGGTCAGCATAATACCTGCAGCTGCCACTCGCCTTTCCTATAAACAATCTTAGGATCTGGGCCATAAGCTTCCACCTGAGTTCAGGTGTTTCCATCAGCTTCCATGTAGATGGGTGTCTACTAGGTTGACTTTGGTTTAGAGCTTTCACAATTTTTTCTGCAGGATGTCCTGTGTTTCCCTGGCTGTGTTAACAACTCTGAACGTACCAGCTTGTTGTTGGAGCTGTGCTTTAGAATCAGGTAAAGTAAAATGTTGAAGATGCAGAATGGCTTGACCCTCCAGTTCCCTTTCCCATCGGATCTGAACACTGGTCTGGGTGGTCGTAAAAGGAGGAAGAGTAACATTGAAACAGACCTCAGTGCTCGTAGCACATGGGCTAGTTTCAAACAAGATCAAATTCACTGGATTTGTTTCCGAATATCTGGGGATAATAAGCTTAAAGGAATGAGTAAATGAGTAAAGCTCTGAGCAGCTGGTGTAGCAGTAGGTGGACTATTTAACTGTATTTGGGGAGGGATCTAGTGTAAAGCTTTCTCGTCTCTTGATTAAAAAGTATTGTTTTTTTAGATCTTTGTTATTGGTAATGCTGTCTCCATCTGTGATTAAAGATCTACAGCGTTGGGTAAGTTGAACCTTTATCACAGTTTTTTTGGAGCTTCAGGTAGGGCTTCCTTGATGTGAACCTGTCCTCAAGCAGTACAGGAAATAGAATCACAAGGTTACAGGTCTCCCTTTCTCATAGATTACAGGTAGTCCTTGATTTATGATGTATTCTAGTTAGGGCAAACTGCGCTTAAATGACCCTCTGGTTTTGTACATCTTATCCTTGGTAATACATACTACATACGGTGTTGCAGTAAGTGATTTGCTGATGTTCGCATTCTCAGATGTTCAGTCTTAACGGTTTACGTTCAGATAACTGCCCTATAGCACACTATGGCAATAATACTTTAAAAAAAATAAAGTGTTCGACTTAAATGTCAGAACTAACTTAGAATGGAGTCGTTGGAATGGAACTACTCACAGGGGCCAGCTATATTTTCATTGTGGCTTGGTGTGTTGGATTTGTGGGTCTTAAAGCTGTAAACAGTCCTAAGTCTACCAGCAGCAACAGGTCTGGACCTTGAGCAAAGGGGGGGAACTGATTGCTGTGACTGCTGTAGTTGCTCCAGCTCATGTTGGATTGTCTGGGGTGACTGCAAACCATGGCATTCTATTCTTCCCCACCCCACCAAGGATGACAGATGGATTTAGATAGAAACCAGTAGTTCAGTTTAGCTGTTTTTTAAAGGCAGACTGGTCTGGGATGAAACCTAATCTGAGTGGACATCTATGGATGATAAGTGCGGATATGGGACTGAGACCAGCTCTTAGAAAATTGCTTGGGTGAGGTTTAGTCAGAGCAGTACTGACACACTGGCTTACACTTCCTTTTCAGGACTGAAGTGCTGCGGGAAGAAACATACACCCAGCTTATATGGAAACAGCTCTGCAAGCAGATAATCTTTTGTTTAGTGCTGTATCCCTGGTACCTGGCATAGGTGACAAATAAAAAACTACTGTATGGAAATGCATATCATTTTTCTTCCTGTTTCTCAAGTTGGTTATTCCCCGTCTAAATATTCCATAGAACAAAACTGAATAGTCTCAATCCCTTCATTAACAAGGTTGTCGTCTTGGAAATGGCAATTTGATCATCTCTATAACTACATTTATACCAGTCTCCATTCTTAATACTCAAAAGGTTTTAAAGGGTTCTCAAGGCCTAGACCAGGAGCTCCAGTGGCACAGTGGTTAAGCACTTGGCTGCTAACCAAAAGGTTGGTGGCTGTAACCCACCCAGCGGCTCCACTGGAGAAAGACCTGGTGATGTGCTTCCATAACAACCCTGGGGCAGTTTGCGCTCACTTAGGGTCACTATGAGTGGGGATCAACCCCACACCACCTAACATGGCCTAGACAGTAATCCCTGTGTCTCAAGCTGCATCTCACCACCATCAGTTGCACCCTCCCCCTAAATTTCTCTAGAGCTAGATGGAGGGGCCTGAGAATCTCTTCAGCAGGTGTCCTGCATACTCGATGTGACAAAATTGGGGTGGGATTTCTTGATTTATCAAGAAATCACATAAGTGGGTTGTGATAAAGGCATGAAGCTCTGGTGGGGTACACTGACCTTAGTAGAGTTACCTATTTTCTGTGCTATCATTTCCCTTGTGTAAGCCCTACAATTTAATGAAGGCCAAGCATTGTCACAAGTGGGGTTAGGGACTAAGCACTTTGATGGCCTCAAGGATGTCCTGAAGACCAGGTCCTGCAGATTTTGCTACCATCAAAATGTAGTTCCTGGCCCAGCTGGAATGTCATAACAACTCAAAATGATAATCCATTATTGGAGCAAGTTTGTTGGAAATGAGTGGTGGCGACCTCAAAAGTACCCTGCACTATAACATGCCCCATCCATTCTAACCCCTGCCCCCCTGTGCAAAAGAAAAACCAGTTGCCACTGACAACAACCCCAAGTGTGCAGAGTAGAACTGCTATGACTTTTTGGAAAGGATCACTGGTGGTGGTGAACTGCTAAACGAAAGGTAGCAGAGCAAAACTACCAGTGGTTCCGTGGGAGTAAAGACCGGGGGATCTGCTCCCCTAAAGATTACAGCCTGGAAACGCTACGGGGCAGTTCTATGCTCACAGAATCTCAAGTCAGAATCAACTCCATGGCACACAACCGCCTTTCAGAAGCAGGTTGCCAAGCCTTTCTTCTGAGGTACCTCTGGGTAGGTTCAAACCACCATCACCTTTTGGTTAACCACTGGGCCACCCTGGGACTCCACATTTTAACCCCATAATATGTTAATGATTAAGTGTCTCACCCTAAGAGTGAGAGGGGCCTCTGTAAACCAGTGTTCACTAAAATGTTTTTATCTAATCCACTTTTGGTTAATAATTCCAGGCTTCTCATGGCCAAGGGTATGGATGATCCTACTGTGTAAATGATTCTTGTTCAAAAAAACATGAGAGTTAAAGGATGCTCAGGGATGGAAAAGGACAATCTTCAACAGTTGGTCCCTTGGTTTTCAAACTGAAATTAGATGGGAAGCCAGCAGCATTGCAAGAATATTCATCCATAGGAAACATGGTTCATTATTAAAATTTTAAAAATATTTCCAAAAAGGTAAAAGTTCTTATAATTTTTTAAAAAGAAGTCTCTGATCTCCTTTACATAGTCCATTCTGGCTTGTCCTGGCTACATCATGGCAGGGATCTCTGAAGACACCGTGTCCAGAGGCTGCCAGTGACAGTCCATTAGTGCATCGTACAGCTCCTCACTCTGCTCCATGAACTCCTTGTTGGCCTCAGTCACATCCAGCTGCGGCATCGGGTCTGGAAGAGAAGCAGGGACAGGTTCAGGAGACTTCCCCACAAGATGTGGCAGGGAGGGCCGGGGGAAGAAGCATGGGTAGCCACATGAGACTTGGGATCAACTCCCAGCTCCTAAAGACGTCCTGTGTGTCCTTCAGGCAAGTTCCCTATCCTCTCTGTTAAGTTTCCTCATTTATCATAGGGCCAATACCACTGCCTTGCAGGGTTCCTGTGAGAATGACAATAGGATAATGGAACTAGAGACTGTACTATGTAGTTAGTACTCAAATGGTGGCTGTCCAGCTGCATTTATTAACAGCTACACATACGTCTCTAGCCACTGTGTGCCCGGGATTTTCGGTGTGGTTCTTATTTCAAGTTTGGGTTTGGAAAATCTGATCACAATTACTAAGTCAAAGCACCATTCCGAGAACTAACACTGTCTAAGGAAAAGAACTATGGTCAAATACGTGCTGAGAGCCGTGAGTCCTGTATTGAGCTAATCATTTCTTTCTTTCTTTTTTAAATTGTGAAAAGTGGTACTTGTTCTTTAGAAATCACAACAAAACACAGAATAGTATTTAAAAAATTGTAAAATATGGCATATTCTTAAATGCAATTATATAGCATTGAAAATGAACAGCAGGTGCATGCAACTTGGATGAATCTCATAAATACAATGCTGAGTGAGTGCTGAATGAAAGAATCAAGACACAAAGTACATACAGTGTGGTTCCAGTTAAACAACAAACCTTGCCACTGAGTCGATTCTGACTCATAGCGGCCTTATAGGACAGAGTAGAACTTCCCAGTTGGGTTCCCAAGGGGCGGCTGGTGGATTCTAACTGCCGACCTTTTGGTCAGCAGCTGATTTTTTTTTTTTTTTTATTGTGAAAGTGTACAGTTCAAGTTAGTCTCTCATACAAAAATTTATACATACACTGTTTTGTGACCCTACTTGCTCTCCCTATACTGTGACAACACACTTCTCCTTTCCACCCCAGATTTCCCATGTCCATTCAACCAGCTCCTGACCCTCTCTGCCTTCTCATCTCACCTCTGGACAAGAGAGCAGCTGATCTTTTTAACCACTGTGCCACCAGGGCTCTGATTCCAGTATGTAAAGTTGAAAAACAGGTAAAACAAAACCATACTGTTTAGAGATGCATAGCTAGTGATAAAACTATAAAGAGAAGGAAGAAAATGATTATTATAAAAATCAACACAAGGGTTTTCCTTAGTGGGAGGGGGGGTTTGTGACTGGTGGAGGGGATGATGGTTTCCAGGGGTCTGGTAACGTTCTACTTCTTGACCTGAATGAAGGTTTCATGGACAACTGCTTTGTAAATTACATACTGAACTGTATATTTATGTACTTTTCTGTATATACTTTGTATTTTACAATTTAAAAAAATCCTTAACCACTAGGATTTTTGTACTTTTCAATTTTGTGTTGCTTTAACATGAATACACACGAACACATCCATGTATTAAAACACATTTTAGAACTAGAGAAATTAAAGAAGACATGAATAAATGGAAAAACATCTCATATTCATGGATCAGAAGACTTAATATTATCAAGATGAAAATACTCTCAAAACTGATCTACAGAGTCAAATCAATCTCTATCAAAATCCCAGCTACATTTTTTTTGGGGGGAGCAGAAACTGACAAGCTGATCCTAAACTTTATATGGAAAGGCAAGGGATCCAGAATTGCCAAAACAATATTGAAAAAGAATAAAGTTGGAAGAGTCACACTTCCCCATTTCAACACTTACTACAAAGCTACAGTAATAAAGACTGTGGCACTAGCCTAAGGACAGATACATAGATGAATGGAACAGGACTGAGAGACCAGAAATAAATCCTTACATTTAGAGTAAATTTATTTTTTGTTTGTTCCTATATACTTTTTTCTTTGATCACTTAATAAATTCCTGGATAAATAATTGCTGAGTCAAAAAGCAATATATTTTGAAGATTCTAATGCAAGTAAATTGATTTTTGACAAGGATGCCAAGACAATTCTATGGAGAAAAAACAGTCTTTTAATAAATGGTGTAGGACAATGGGATAGCCACATGCAAAACAATAAAGTTGGATCTCTACCTCACACCATTTAAAAAAATTAACTCAAAATGGGTCAAAGATCAAAATATAAGAGCTAAAACTATAAAACATTACAAGACAGGCATAAACAGACAATGGTTTCTAGGATATGACACTAAGAGCACAAGCACCAGAAGAAAAAATAGATAAGGTAAATAGGACTTCACTAAAACTAAAAAACTTTTGTTCCAGGCAACGATAAAGAACAAGGATGAATCTCTGAAGCATCTCATAATATGGATGAAACTGGAGGACATTATGCTGAGTGAAATAAGTCAATCACAAAAGGACAAATATTGTATGAGACTTCTATTGTAAAAACTCATGAAAAAGTTTACACACAAAAAGTAACAATCTTTGTTGGTTACAAGGGATGGGAGGGTGCGGGGGGAAATACTAAATAGGCAATAGGTAGGTGGTTATCTTTGGTGAAGGGTGAGACAGTACACAATACAGGGGAAACCAGCACAACTTGTACAAGGAAAGGTCATGGAAGCTCCAAAGACACATCCAAACTCCCTGAGGGACTGAACTGCTGGGTTGGAGGGCTGTGGGGACCATGGTCTTGGGGAACATCTAGCTCAATTGGCATAACACACTTTATAAAGAAAATGTTTTACATTCTACCTTGGTGAGCAGCGTCTGGGGTCTTAAAGGCCTGTGAGCGGCCATCTAAGATACTCCACTGGTCTCATCCCTTCGGGAGCAAGGGAGAATGAAGAGAACAGGATACAAGGAAAAGATTAGTC
>NW_004443984.1:1271667-1286895 GCF_000243295.1 Trichechus manatus latirostris
GGGGAGGGTTGACATGTCGTGGGGTTGTTAACCAATGTCATAAAACAATATGTGTACTGACTGTTTAATGAGAAACTATTTGTTCTGTAAACCTTCACCTAAAATACAATTAAAAAAAAAACTTTTGTACTTTAAAGGACACTATCAAGAAAATGAAATGACAACATGTGGAATGGGAGAAAATATTTGCAAATCATGTATCTGATAAGGAACTAGTATCCAGAATATATAAAGAACTCTTACAACTCAATAATAAAAAGACAAATAATCCATCTGAAAAATGAGCTAAGGGTTTGAATTAACATCTCTCCAAAGATATACAAATGGCCAATAAGCACATGAAAAGATGCTCAACATTATTAGCCAATAGTGAAATGCAAATCAAAACCACAGTGAGATACTACTTCAAACCCCTAGCATGCTATAATGAAAAAGAGGATGTGGAGAAACTTTATAACACTTTGTACACTGCTGGTGGGAATGTAAAATCCTGCAGTCTCTTTAGAAAATAGTTTAGCAGTTACTCATATGATAAGATTCAGCAATTCCACTCGTAGCTATATACCCAAGAGAAATAAAAACATGCTACACAAAAACCTTTACATGAATGTTCATAGCAGCATTATTCATAATAGCCAAAAAGTAGAAACCACTCAAATGTCCAACTGATGAATGGATAAGCAAAATGAATAGATACCCATAGAGTGGAATATTATTCAACCATAAAAAGGAGTCAAGTACTGACACATGCTATATAACACAGATGAACCTTGAAAACATAATGCCCAGTGAAAGAAACCAGTCACAAAAGAGTACATATTACACAACTCCCTTTACATAAAATGTCCAGAATATGCAAATCCATAAACACAGAAAGTAGATTAGTAGTGGCCAGGGGCTGGGGAAGGGGGCTGTGGTAAGTGACTGCCAGTGGTTATGGGGTTTCTTTTTGGGGTGATGAAAATGTTTTGGAATTAGATTGTAGGACTTTGTGTCTATGGAAACCCTGGTGGCATAGTGGTTAAGCCCTACGGCTGCTAACCAAAAGGTCAGCAGTTTGAATCTACCAGGCACTCCTTGGAAACTCTATGGCGCAATTCTACTCTGTCCTATAGGGTCGCTATGAGTCGGAATCAACTCGATGGGTTTTTTTTTTTTGTCTATACTTGTTGTTGCTAGCTGCCACTGAGTCGGCCCTGACTCATAGTGACCCCATGCAGAAGGGACCATTGTGCTCTAGTTTTCACTGGATGTTTCTGGAAGTAGATTGCCAGGCCTTTCTCCCTACTCCGTCTTAGTCTGGAAACTGCTCAAACCTGTTCAGCATCGTAGCAACAGGCTGGCCTCCACTGACAAGACAGTGGTGGCTGCGCTAGAGGTCCACTGGTGGAAATCGAACCTGGGTCTCCTACATGGAAAGCAAGAATTCTACCACTGAACCACCACTGCCCCCGTGTAACTATATTAAAACTACTGAAGTGTATACTTTAAGAGTGAGTTTTATGTTATATGAATTATATTTAAAACAAAACAAAAACACTCTATTAACTGGGATCTTACATATATCATGTTTTACATCTGGCCTGGTCGTTTTTCATTGAGAACATTTTCCTATGTCAATATTCTTAGAAAAAAAGTGATTTTTTTTTTAAGGCAGCCATTATTTAACGAATCCTCTACTACTAGATATTTATCTGTACTGATGATTATCATTTTGGGATAAAATCTTTCAAGTAAAATTATTAAATTATTGATTCAACGGGTAGGGACACTGTTAAAAATTAACTTTTCATAGAAAGACAGTATAATTTGTATTTGATTATTAATACTAATAGTGTATTTAAACTTTTTTTTCCTTACAGTTTGTAGGCAATCTGCATATTTTTTGTAAATTATTTCGGGCTTTCTCACCTACTCTTAAGAGTCTTTGTCCCTTTGCACACCAGTCAGTGCTAAATCTGTTCACATACTATGTACTTTACGTGTTTCTTCAAGTAGAGGGATCTTTCTTTCTCTTGTCATTTTAATCTAAATTGTAAGAGTGTAAACTCTGGGAATTTACAGATGTGCCCACATAGAAACTGTAAGAAAGCAGAGCAGGACTAGCCTGGTTGCTCCACTCAGAGTGGACAATAGTTTATGGGAACAGATCAGAAGAGCTTGATCAAGTGCAGGCATCTGTGTGCCGAAGTCTGCGGATATGCGCACCCTTCTTTACTCTGAAGCAAGGGCCTGGAAGAGGACTACTGAAGCCAAGAGACAGATGAAGAAGGATAACAATCCCTGCTGTGCCAATCTCACTGGGTGGTTATTACTACTACTTGTTGTCGTCAAATCGATTCCAACTCATAGCGCCCCTCTAGGGACCCTATAGGACAGACCAGAACTGCCCCACTAGGGTTTCCAAGGAGTGGCTGATGGATTTGAACTGCCGACCTTTTGGTTAGCAACCGAGCACTTAACCACTCTGCCACCAGGGCTCCTCACTGAGTGCTTATTAGGTTCAAATGGGAGGCCTTATAATGCAGTAAGTGGTAAAGAGGATGGACTCTCTTGCAAGACTAAAGGGATCTGAAGACTGGCTCCACCTCTTGCTACTATGTTGCAACTTGCAACTATGTGGCCCTTCAACAAGTAACCTTGCCTTAGTTTTCTCATCTACAAACCATCAAGATAATCACAGTACTTACTTCATAAAATTGTTGTGAATATTGAGTTAATACATTTAAAGTGCTTAAAGCAGAGCCCAGCACATTAAAACGCTAATAACTGTTAGCTGTTATTATTAATAACTTTCTAAACTTCAGTTTTCTTTCCTGTAGAATGGGGATTATAATAGTACCTACCCACTATATAGTGTTGGCACATGGTTATCATTAAAAGCATGCTGGCTATTACTACATTACTAATGGATAACAAAGAGATTGGAAAATTCTAAAGAGTTATACACAGATATTATTATAATTAGTTTAATTACCTCCAGAGAAGAGGCAATGTTTCCTGGGGGCAAGAGCCAGAGACTGAGTTCAGAAAGACAGGGACTCACTGGGTGACCCTGAGCAGATCACTCAGGCTTTCTGGGCCGCTAGTCTCCCCTCTATCAGTTAGAACTCCTACGTTCTGCCCACCCTACCCCGGAGGTCACTATTAGAATTAGATATGAAGATGCTCTATAACGCTATAAATTAGACAAGCTTGTTCTTTGCTGAAAGATGATCTGATTCCTTTAAATAAATTATTATTTTTTTTTTTTTTGGTTTTAACAAAGAGACCTTATAGTAAAGTAGGCTAGAAGTCCAAATTCAGGGCATCAGCTCCAGTGGAAGGCTTTCTCTCTCTGTTGGCCTTCTCATCAATCCTCCCCGGGACTAGGAGCTTCTCCGCATAGGGACCCTGGGTCCAAAGGACACGCTCTGCTCCTGGCACTCCTTTCTTGGTGGTATGAGGTCCCCCTGCCTCTCTGCTCACTTCTCTCTTCTATATCTCAAGAGATTGCCTCAGGACACAATCCAATCTTGTAGACTGAGTCCTGCCTTATTAATACAACTGCCACCCATCCTCCCTCATAAACATCACAGAGGCAGGATTTACAACATATAGGAAAATCACACAATACCAGGAATCATGGCCCAACCAAACTGATACACACATTTTTGGGGGACATAATTCAATCCATGACATTCTACCCTTTGGCCCCAAAAAAATCACATCCTTGCAACATGGAGAACATATTCACCCCATCATAATGTAGCAAAAGTCTTAACTCCAAGTCCAAAATCTGAAACTTCCTCTTCATCTGTGAAATCTAGAATACAGGTTATCTGCTTCCAAAGGTACAATGGCAGAACAGGCACAAGCTAGACATTTCCATTACAAATGGGAGAAACTGGAGGGAGAGAAGGGATAACAGGCATCAAGCAAGTCAGCAGAACACATTACGTTAGCCCTCAAGGCTTTGAAAATAATCTTCTGCCCTCTGAGACAATTTACACAATGGCCCTGCCGACCTCCAGACTCTAGTAGGTATTGGCCACACTTCGCAGACTCTGAGTGGAGGCCCCGAGGCCCTGGGCTTCAGCTCTGCCTTCCAGGCCCACTGGGACAGCAACTCTGCTCCCTTGACTTTAGGCACACCATTCTTCCAGTCCATCTGAGTGGCGACTCCACCCTTAGAAACACCAGCGGCCATGGCTCCACCTTTTGAAACCTCTGAGGTCATGGCCATACCTTTTGAGACTGAGGCAGATCGGCTTCTTGTGTCCCTTGTCTCTTCAGCTCGTTTCCTGGTTTCTTAGTCTCTCGGCTCCTGGGGCCTCACGCCTGCATCTGCCCTGCTGGGGCAAGTGTTCCAAAGCTTGGTAGCTCCACCAATAAGTGCCCAGAGGCACCCAACTCCACCAGAAAGCCTCATGCACACAGGCATTCAGCTCTCTCGCTCCATAGGTTGGCTCCAGCGCCGTCTTGCATTGGTCTCCTATTTCTGCTGATGTTAGTTCTCTGCCACTGCTGCTCCTCTGCCGCTGCAGGTTCTCTGCCACTGCTGCTTCTCTGCTGTTGCAGGTTCTCTGCTGCTGCTAGTCCTTTGCTCTATCCACTCGCAGTTTCAAAACCACTTCCACATTTTAGGTATCTGTTAGAGCAGTACCCCACTCTCTCAGTACCAAATTCTGTCTTAGTTATCAGTGCTGCTATAACAGAAATACCACAAGTGGATGGTTTTAACAAAGAGAAGCTTATTTCCTTACAGTAAAGTAGGCTAAAAGTCCAAATTCAGGGTGTCAGCTCCAGGGGAAGGCTTTCTCTCTGTTGGCCTTCTTATCAATCTTCCCCTGGACTAGGAGCTTCTCCACGCAGGGACACGTTCTTCTCCTGGCACTACTTTCTTGGTGGTATGAGGTACTCCCAACCCTCCCCCCCTTTTTTTTTTAAACAGATCTATTACTTTTTCATGATAAGAATAATCCTTAAAAAAGATTTAGGTTTCAAACTCTTTGTCTTTTTATACCTTAAAAAAAGTTTTGTTTTAGTTACTTAGAAATCAATAATGTCTGATTTTATAAGATAGCTGTTTAAATTTTACTTCCTAAAAACTTAATATATACTCAGACATGATGTTGAACACTAAGAAAAATTATTTTTCGTATTTTTTTCAAATCTTCGAGAATCGTTTAGAAACCATCATTATCTCTTGTGCAAAAACATTTGTTGGCAGGTTAGTACTTCTTTCAGTTTGACTTTCCTTTCTTTTTCCTCTGTTATAACTTCAATAAAAATTACAATAAATGCTTTTAATTAAAAAAACTAATGACAGTTACTACTGTGTCGTAGGATTAGGGGTGATTATCAGTTTCTTTATCATATTTTACTGTATGTTCCAAATTTTCAATCATAACTATTATGTTAAAAACAGAAAAACATTTTTAAAATAAACTGCAAGACTGAAAAAAAATTTTAAATACGAAATACAAAAATGAATTTTATAAACTGTCATCCTAGGGTAGAACGTCCCAGGTCTAGGAAGTGATACCCTTCCCCGGCCCCGTCTCAGTGTGAGTTGCTCCTCTCCCCTCAATCTGCCCTTAGACCTGTGTGGCCACAAATGACACATCTTACTGTAATTATGCATCTGGCTCCCTCACTAGAATGTAAGTTCCTCCAGGGCGGGGTAGAATTCACCATGTATTCCTTCAGCATCTACCAGTGCCAGCCATAAAGCAGTCAGTCAGTAATGGGTTACAGAGGAATGAAGGAATGGACTCCTTTCTTACCTTCCAATGCATCATCTCCAACTTCTTCATATGTCTGCCAAGAGACCAGAAATCCATGATCAAGATGGCTTATTTTTAACAAGAGGAACTTGGTTTTCTGAAGCCCAAGCCTGCCTCCTTATCAAGCCTATCCTGGAGAATGACCCATGTCCCCAGAGGATAGCATAATCCAAGAGGGGCATACTTCCAAATCACGGTACCTGCATGGTGCTCTGCGTGTAGCCATATTGGGGGTAACTGTAGCTGTAACTGCCTGTGTTCTGGTCATAACCCCACTGAGCATAGTAGTTCTGGTACTGCTGGTAATACTGGTTGTAGCTGTAACTGTACATCTGGCTATATTCCACTGGCTTCACACGGCTCCTTATATGAAGAAACAAAAATTAAATAAGCAAACGTTTACATAGCACTTACTATGTGGCCAGGACAATGCTTTATGCAGATTAACTCATTTAATCCTCAAAACAACTCTATGTGATAAGTATACCACTATTCCTATTTACATAGAGGTTAAGTAATTTGTCCAAAGTCACACAGCTAATAAGAAAATCAAAGCCAGGCAGCCTGCCTCCATGCTTTTAAGACAGGAGCTTCTAATTTTAGGCTTTTTTCTCTTATCAAACCTTACCAGGATTAATTTTCCCTCTTTTGAACGGATTCCGGGGGGCTATTTTTTTCCAGACCCAAAGACTCAGGTAAACACTCCCTGGATAACCTGGATTTAAGATTATTTCGGACTACAAGGTATCTAATCACCCTGCAAGACAGACCTTCCAGTAGCCTTACTGTCATCATTGTAGTCATAGCCACCATTTATTGCATAGTTAACTCAGGATTTGTGCCAATCATTTTCATACATGGTCTCCTATTCTAAGTCCTGCACAACCCTATGATAGACTTATCTATTATTCCTTTTACACAGATGAGCATACCAAGCCTCTAAAAGGTTAAGTGATTTGCGCAAGGCCACACAGCTACCAAGTCACAGAGGTAGGACTGGAGCCAGACAGAACTCCAAGGCTCACGCTCTTAATACACCATTATGTACAGCACCTGTTGTGACAGACTCAAGATATATCTTGTCAGTCTCTTACACCTGCATTCACCATCGGGGCTGAGGCCCAGGGTTAGTGGGAAGCTTTCTTCTCCTCAATGCACGGCTGCCCCATCTGCTGCTAATTAAAGGCAGAATGTCATGTCTGCAAAGGATCCATTGCTTTCAAAAGCATAAAAACCACATGTGAATAGGCTTATAAAACAGGCCTGGAGTATGACAAGAAAGCCTAGCTGCGAGGAATCAAAAGAATATAACCCAAGCTCAGACCACCACAATGTGTCTCCTGAGGTGTTGTACTTGGAAGGGCCAGGCAGTCTCTTGCAGGTGCACAGCAAACAGTCACAGGAGACAGAGGCTGACACCACCACGAAGCCAGATTTTTCATTTAAAAGGAGGGTCATAACTGTCACATGGTGTGGAAGTGTTCTCATGATTGGTGCAATGGCTACAGTCAAGCTAGACAGAAAACCAAATCATAAGTGGGAACTGAACTACCACAGAAATCCTTGTCACAGGAACTACCAATGCTCAAAGTCTGAATGAGTTCTCCCTAAGGTCAAGTTCCTTGGAAGTTAAATATGTCTGTGAGCAGGACTCAGCCAGAGTAGTTAAATGGACACAACGTTTGATGGCCTCAGACAGCCTGATGCAGTCACCTTCTGACAGGAAGTCCACTGGCTCTGACGCCCTTTCCCCTGCCCAGCCCTGGGTTGGGCACTGCTGGTATCTGCCTCCATGACTTCCCTTCCGTGCTTCCAAGCATGTCCAGTCCCCTCCTCACTGGCATGTTCAGGCAAATTCTCACTGGTCTGGGTCTGGCTTTGTTTCCTTCAGGCAACTTTGGACATTTCTGTTCTGTTCCTCCACATGCGGCTCTCACAGTCTAACTCTCAAAGGGAACTCTCTTATCTCCCGCACTTCCTAGTGATTAAGGGCACCTCCTCGAAGGCAGGCACCAAATACTGACAATATTCAATGAAGAAATAAATATAACAGAATATAAGCTCCTTGCAGGGGGACTTGTTTCTCTTGTTCACAGCTGCATCTCCAAAGATGATCAGGGCCTGTAGTGTTGTAGGGACTCAGTAATTGCTTTCTGAATAAATAGTAACAAATCAGAAACAGCCAAAATGGTCAACTTCAAAGCAATTGCTAGACAGAACATACACACAAAAGAATATTCTGCAGCTGTTAAAAATTATGATGATTATTGCACAACTATATGGAAAAGTGCATACACTGAGTTAACTGCAGGGAATAAAAAAGAATGAGCATAGCTCTGTAATTAAACATGAATAAATAAATAAATTCTCGACATATAAATTGACGCATATGTAGTAAATACATAAAAATCAAGGGTGCATACGGAGAAGCCTAGAAGGGAATCCAGAAACTATAAACCAGAAATTATAATCATATATTTTAGGGTGATGAAATTATGAAGAATAATTTCCTTCTTTTAAATACTTAGTTTGAAGTTTTTATATAATAGAGTTTATAAAAAATAATGTTTTGGGGGAAAATTATTCAGCCTAATCTATGTATTAATACAGTTAAAAAACAAAGACCCTCCAGATCCTTTGTTGCTTTAAAAAACATGGCCACTTGGACACTCTGCTACAGGAGTTCAGCTATTCTTGTACTTATGGTACAGAGTTTCTCAGTCCCAGTGCTACTGACATTTTGGGGGTGAGGGGGCAGATAATTCTTTGTTGTGGAGGCCTGCTCTATGCATCCTAAGAGTTTAGCCACATCCCTGGCGTCTACTCACTAGATGCCAGCTGTGACAACCAAAAATGTCTCCAGACATTGCCAAATGTCCTCTGGGGGACAAAACTGCCCCTAGTTGAGAAGCACTCGTTTGCAGAAGAACCACTTCTATGCAGAGAAATGCTGTCTTACATCTGAGTGGGAAACCTACTTGGAGTCGTAAGGGAAGAAGGGTTATCTGCCTAGCACGACAGATGTAATAATGACTTATATTCCATTTCCATAGCAAAAGACATTCAAAAAGTTTGTAGGTCTCACTAGTATAAAATAATGCTGAGACTGGATATAATTTTTTTCCTTCTGCTCAATTCTTATTAATTTTATGGATAAATTCCCAACAGTGACACTACCAGACAAAGAGCAGGAACATTAGCTTTGTATTGCCGAGCTGCTTTCCCAATAATTACTTTTCAGTGCTACAGCAATGTCTGAGTGCTGCCACTTCTGCCAATCACAGCTCTCTCTAGCTATAAGCTTCTAGGGGGCGGGGTCATGCTTATTAGTTCATCTCCAACCCAGACACACAACCTGGCAACCTGGCAAATAATAGGCATTCAGCATTTATGACTTGAACTGAATCTCCCGCAGCCTCCCATCCAGCATTCCCTAAGTGGATGCCCTAATGATCAGCAAACAGATGAGGAGTATCCGGGTGGGGTCAGTCCAGAGACCCTCTGCTTTCCCTCCCAGCCCAGGACTCACGCTTTGGGGATTGCCACGCTCAGCCGCACTGGTTTAGACCCCAGTCCTACTGCTCCCTGGCACTCTGTCAGGGCTCGCTTCTGTTCCAGTTCATCTGTGAATTTCACAAATCCATAGCCCCTGCAGGAAAAAAGCAAACCAAAAAAAAAACCACCATTTAGATCACAATTGTGATTAAGGGGAGGAATGCTGAAAGGAGAAGGTACTGAGAAGGAAGAGAGAGAGACCGTCAAACTACTTGAGAAGAGACTAGCCCCATCAGTGGGGGTGAGCCACCGAGCAGCATTGGGATTCAAGCATTTGACGACCATGAAATCCGCAGGTATTCCCACTTAGATTCACCATTCTCCTTGACAGCTTCACTGATGGGCTCTTATCTCTTCCCAAACAGTAGCTTCCTGCCCAATCTACTTGAAGAATAACTATTATTATTATTATTATCGTAGCGGTAATAGTAATAGTTATAGAAGTCCATTCAGCAAATATTCACAGAGTCTGCCCTGAATGTCAGGTACTGTACTCGGCACTGGCATCCAGCAGTCACAAGACAGACAAGGCTCCTCTTTCTTGAACTCATATTCTAGTTGGGGGATAAATGAATGACAGCCAACATTTAACGAGCACTCATATCCCAAGTGCTAAGCATTTTACCAGGGTGGTCTCATTGAACTGTCTAACAATTCGATGAAGGTGGTATCCGCTTTTTGCTAAAGAGGGAACCAAAGTTCAGAGAGGTTTAATACTATGCCCAAAATCAATGGTAGAAGCAGGATTCAAATCCAGGTCTGTCAGATTCCCAAAGCCTGAACTTATAATTAGTATCTGATCAAGAATGACCTTCTTGAGGTTTTTCCATTTCTGAAGAGAAAACTTCTAACTACTCTAAAAGGCTCAATAAAATAGCAAGTACCTATAAACCATTTCCTATGTGCTGTACTTAATTACATCATTTACTCCTTACACTAACCCTATGAACAGATACTATTAATTGGCTCTTGTGATGCAGTGAATTGCATTAACATAGCCCTTCTAGTCATGGTCTTGTAACTCCCACAAAATGATTGGATGGTACAATGCACATGAGGTTCTTGTGGCCCACCAAGGGGATTGGATGGTTTTGCTAATGCAGATAAGGTGCATGGAACCCTTGTAGGGAATTGGTCAGTTTTGCCATCCCACTAGGCTTAAAGGGAGCCAATCCCAGAGGTTGTGGGGTGGAGGGAACCTCACTATCATCAAGAAGAGCCAGGAGCAGAGCATGTCCTTTGGACCCGGAGTCCCTGCACTGAGAAGCTCCTAGACCCAGAAGATAGAGAGCTGTAACACCAAAGATGGTGCAAGATGGTGAGAAGTGGTGGCAAGCACGTCAGAGTTCAGCAGCAGAGAAATGGCAGGAGCAGAACCAGGAGACTGGCGCAAGATGGCGCAGTGGGCTCCTTGGGAGAGAATTGAGTGCCTTTAGGCAGGAGGCTTCTTGGTAGAGTGGGGTGCCTCCGGGCACTCATCAGAGGAGCTAAAGAGCTTTGAAACTCTTGCCCGAGCAGGGCAGAGGCCAGGCCAAGAGCCAGGGCCGAGACAGAGACCTGCCTGCAGGCATGGCCTAGAAGAAGCTGCTCTGATTGAAGAACTGTATCCCTGAGTTGTTCCCGTTACTTCCAAGTTGGTCTGATTCTGTACTGTAACCTGTTACTTCCCTGATAAACCTCATAATTGTGAGTATGGTCTGTGAGTTGTGTGGCCACTGCAATCAATTTCAAACTCTGCAGAGAAGTACAGAGTGCCGTGGGAGGTACAGCTGGTGTAGGAATTGGTAAAAAGGTTGGACAGTGGAGGTATATCTGACCTCAACCTCACAGGAAATCAGCTTTGCACTGATGCTGATCTTGATTCTCCTCCCCACTCATGAAGTTAAGAGGTCTGACACCACAACATTTTTACAGTCCTGTTTTATAGATAAGGAAATAAGGTCAGAGAGGTTAAGTAACTTCTCAACTTGTCTACTGTATTACCCTCTAGCTGGTATTGGAGCTGGGATTCAAACCAAACAGTTTGGATCCAGAGCCTGTGCTCTAAACCACCATGCTACATGGCCTCTCCACAACACCTCCATCAATGAGAGAAGGATGCTGAGACTAACAAGGTAGGCAACAATAACAGGTAAGGCCTTACTTAGACACGCCTGTCTGGTCCAAAACCACCTTGCCTCCCCGACAGGAGGGGTAGACTTTGACGAAGAATTCATACAGCATGCCATCGTCCACATCTGGGGTCAGGTCCCCCACAAAGAGGGAGTATTCCGGGCTGCAAGGAAAGAACAATAAGATTTAGAGACAAAGACTCAAATCTCTGCTGTAAAGAACTCTTTCAGCTCATTCCAGGTAAACCTCTTCTGAGCCCTCTTAGAGAATGACACATGTGCTGGGTCCTTAACCAGGTTCTAATTTGTATTATTACAGCAGTCCTGGCAGAAGAATTATGGAAGTAGTCCCTGTTCCAAACCCTTCACCTACTGTAAAGTCTGTTTAGCTTCAAGTGAGTGCAGGTGGGTGAAAGATTCTGTTATCACAGATGAGGGAATGGGGTCAGAGGTGCATCTCTGAGAAAAACTAGACAATCTGTATTCATCATATATTTTTAATTCAAATGTTGAAAGACAGAGAAAATGAGAACTGGGCCCTATCTCCTAAAGACCTAAAGCCTAGCTACAATGACATTCCAAATTTCTAGAACAGAGGTCAGCAAATTTTTTCTGCACAGGACCAGGCAGTAAGTACTTCCGTATAGGACCAGGTTTTGTGGGAGACATATGGTCTCTGCTGCATATTCTTTGCATGTTTGTTTTTATAACCTTTTAAAAACTAAAAATGTGGACGACACAAATCAGGCTATAGTTTGCCAACCTCCGTTCTAAGAGATCAATTTTTTTCAAAAAACAAACTAACTTTTGTTATTATTTTAAGTATGATACATATTCTTTAAATAAAACTAGAATACCAAAAAGCACAAAGAAAAATAGTAAGCAAAAACCCTACCAAACAAAGGTAATAACTGTAAACATTTGATACATGCTGTTGTCTTTAATCTACGGTTCTTCTGTTGAATTTAAAAAAATCGATATGATTCCTTGCACTTTTGTTTTTAGCATTTTTTCACTTTTAACACACTACAAATATCCTGACATGTCAGTATGCTGATACAGCAGAACTTGTCAATGGATATACACCATTCCATCTAGTGAACATATTGTAATTTATTTTAACTATTCCCCTTATTATTATCTTGGATTTCCCTCAATTTTGTTCACTATAAAGTAACATTTTATTGAATACTTTTTGTGGCTGATCTTTGCATACATCCATGAATAAATTCTGAGAAGCAGAATTAGAGGGTCAATGAGCACAAACCTTTTTAAAGCTTTTGATACATAGTGCCAAACAGCTCCTTGCAATGCTGAATCACTTATATTGCTTGAGCGGGTCAACTCTACCAGATAAAACCTCTATACTGCAGGAAGTGACAGCGTGGAAGGCTCGAGTAAGGACCGAGAAAGAGAAGACAGGGCCTTGACGTGGAAGTGGGCCAGGAAAGCCTACCCACTGGGACATGGGAGGGTGTATTCCTTTAGGAAGGAGGCAAGGTAGAGTCAAACTCAGCTCCCATCCTCCTCCCTGGTAGAGATAGGCACAGTGACTTATCTTGTGTCTGCCTAGTCACATCCTGGAGCTTGAAGCTACCGTGGGGCTACTTTGCACTTACCTATTATCTGGCTGTTTCCCGTAAGTGGCATAGTTCAGTTTAAAACGTTTTGCCTGGAAATTTAAAAACAAACAAACTAAAACAGAGAAAAGTGTTTCAAGAGTCAAACAATATTTGAAAAAAACTGAAATAAATTACCTTGGCCAAAACATCTCCCCCTCTCTAAGCCTCAGCTTTTTCTCCTGTTTAAAATGAGGGGGTTGCACGGATGACCGCTAAGGGCACTGCCAGCTCCATGATTCTATGAGCCCGGTGTGCCAGCCTGGTGCAGCGGTAAGCTAAGTAACTGTGGGAAGAGCAGAATGTAACTCTCTTGAAACGTGTCCTCACTGCTGCCAGCCTGTTCTAGTTTTTCAAACGGGCAAGAGATCTAGGTTTTCAAGTCTTCCATTAAGGGAGGCAGTGATACAGAGTGGAAAGGGCATGGACTTTGGAGGCAAACAATCTTCAGTTTGAATTCTGGCTCTGCCACTTACTACCTGTGTGGCCTTGGGCAAGTTATTTCACTTCCCTGACCTGTCAAATAAAGACAACAATGCCTACTGTACAGACTGTTATAAGATCACATAAAATGGTATAAATATACAGTAGGTATTCAATAGATGGCAGTTACTAATGACAATAAAAACGGCAACATCATCATTATCTAAATATCCTTACAGGTGTGGCTCCTGGAAGGGGTTTCCCATTAATTTTATGCAAACACTTCTCGGCTGTAGCCAAATCTGCAAATTCTACAAAGCAGTAGCCAGCTGGGATCCTAGAAAGAAAGCAAACAGAAAAAAAAAGAATGGTTAAAGATACCCGGATGACAGACTGAGTCTTAGCCTGAAGGGAAGGAAACATGGTATTCTAATAAGAGCCCTTATTTTTGTTATCTGCCAAATTCCAGGTCAGGACTAACTTACAAACCTGAGTATAAGGACTGACAATCTGGGCCAGCCCCAGACTCATTCAGCAAACATTTATTGATGTACTGCATCACCTATGGAGTACTCTTATGAAAAATGTTTAATGCTATCCAATCAAGCCTTTAGACCTAACTTCCAGCTTATAGAAAATGTTAGGGATGGAAGAACAAGTTAAACTTCACCATGAGGAAATAAGCAAATCCAGAATGTATGACCTTATGTAGGACAACTAGCCCCCTTTCCTTTCAAAAAGTCAATGCTATGAGAAAAAGAAGAGGGGAGCTTTTCTACATTAAAAAAGACTTAAAAGACAGAAGAACTAAACGGGCAGCCCCTGTCCAGAGGTGAGATGAGAAGGCAGAGAGGGTTAGGAGCTGGTTGAATGGACATGGGAAATCAGGGGTGGAAAGGAGTGTGCTGTCACAGCATAGGGAGAACAATTAGGGTCACATAACAATGTATGTATGAATTTTTGTATGAGAGACTAACCTGAATTGTAAACTTTCACTTAAAGTACAACAGTAAAATAAATATATATATATATTTTTAAAAAAGATCATCTTATATTTCTGTATGTTGCAAATGGTCCTCATAAATTCTGCTTCCACATTCCGTTCCTGGGATGGACTTCTATTCCGATGGCAGACGTCAGAAAACAGTGCTCCAAGGCCGCTCCCAGCTTCAAGTCTCAATGCAAGAAACCCCAGTTATAAGCCAAAAGTTCATTGTTTCCCCACCCCCCAATCCACAGCCCTGTCTCATAGTCTCTATTCCCAGAGTGGGTTTCCTTCTCCAAACTATTTATTTCCAGAAATTCTCATGAGACTAATGACAAAAAAAAACGACATTTGTCTAAAAGAGCTCAGACTGGAGAAAATGGAAAGCCCCTGAAGGGACAGTTGTATGAACTTGGGAAAGGGAATTTTAAATCCCAGCTGTAAATCAGAGCAAAAGATCATTGTTAGAATCAGACAGGAGACAAGTTCAACTGCAGTTGATCTATGCAAGGCCTAGATACTTGCAGAAACACACACACACACACACACACACACACACACACAGAAATAAATAGAGCATATACTTCTATTTGCTTAAACTTATAGAAGAATTCTCTCTTTTCAGATTTCCTTTGTCTATCATTAACACAGAGTGCTGCTGGCCAACTGGTTAAGAGCTCAGGCTGCTAACCAAAAGGTCAGCAGTTCGAATCCACCAGCTGCTCCTTGGAAACCCTATGGGGTAGTTCTACTCTGTCCTATAGGGT
>NW_004443984.1:1286995-1320539 GCF_000243295.1 Trichechus manatus latirostris
AACTTTCACTTAAAGTACAACAATTAAAAAAAAAAAAAAAAAAGACAGAAGAACTAAATGTAATACAGGAGCCCTGACTGGATACTAGTTCATTAAAAAAAAAAAAAAAAAAACTGTAAGGTATTCTGGAGGACAATTACAGAATTTAAACATAGAACGGCTATTAAATTGTATTAGGGAACTACTGTTAATTTTGTTCAGTGTGATAAAGTCATTATGGTTATATAAAAGAACGTCCAATTTTTTGTGATACACACTGAAATATTCAGTGATGAAGTGTCATGTTTATAGTTTACTTTGATGTGTTCCAACCAAAAGATATGTTTATCTATATATGTAAATATGCAAATACATAGATAAGAAAAAATATGGCAAAATGCTAAAAATTATTATTAAAATTAGGTGGTAGGTATGTAAGTGTTCGTTGCACTATTCTTTCTAACTTTGTTTGAAAATTTTCACGATTAAAAAAATTTTTTTGAGCACCTACCATGTGCCATGGAGCCCTGGTGGCATAGTGGTTAAGAGCTACACCTGCTAACCAAAAGGTTAGTAGTTTAAATCCACCAGATGCTCCTTGGAAACTCTACGGGGCAGTTCTACTCTGTCCTATAGGGTCGCTACGAGTTGGGATTGACACGACGACAATGGGTTTTGTTTTTTTTTTTAACCACGTGCCAGGCTATGACTCACAGCTGAAGAACATGGTTATTCTCCTCAAGAAAATCATAACCTCATGAGGTAGACAAAGTATATTTGTGAAGCTTATGTAATTAGGGGGTGTCTGTAATATTCTCAGCATTTTTTTAAAAATTTTATTTATTTTGTTGTTGTTGAGAATATACACAGCAAAACATACACCAAATCAACAGTTTCATTCTTCGAGTTGCGCAACCATTCTCACCCTCCTTTTCTACGTTGTTCCTCCTTTATTAACATAAATTCAGTGCCCCCTAAGTTTCCTATCTAATCTTTCGAGTTGCTGTTGTCAATTTGATCCCATATATATAGTTATTAAAAGAGCATAATGCTCAAGGCAGATATTCTTTACTAGGTAAACAAAACTATTGTTTGGTTTTAAGAAGACTTCAGGGGATATTTTTGGTTTAAGGGTTAAAGATTATCTTGACAATAGTTTGAGGGGTTCACCCAGCTTCCATGGCTGCAGAAAATCTGGATTCCATGATAATTTGAAATTCTTTTCTGCATTTTCCCCCTTTTGGTCAGGATTCTTCTATAGAATCTCTGATCAAAATGTTCAGTAATGGTACTGGGCACCTTCAGTTTTTCTGGTCTCATAGCAGAGGAGGCAGTTATTCATAGAGGTAATTAGCCACACATTCCTTTTTCTCCTATTCCTGACTCTCCTTCTGCCTCTGTTGCTCCAGGCGAATAGGGACCAACTGTGCCTTGGAAGGCCGGCCACCTGCAAGCTTTTAAGACCCCAGGAACTAAACAACAAACTAGGAAGTAGAACAGAAGCGCTAAACACGTTATTAGGCCAATAATGGGATGTCCCATGAAACCGTGACCCTAAACCTCCAAGCCAAGGAACTATATCCAATGAGATATTTGGTTGTACGTAAGTAGCCTCAGCAGCTACTCTTTTTTTCAGTCACTGTTGTAAATATACCTATCACACAACTTTTTTTAATTTATTGTACTTTAGATGAAGGTTTACAGAGCAAACTAATTTCTCATTAAACAGTTAATACACATATTGTTTTGTGACATTGGTTGCCAAACCCACGACATGTCAACACTCTCCCCTTCTCGACTTTGGGTTCCTCATTACCAGCTTTCCTATCTCTTCCTGACTTCTCGTCCTTGCCCCTGGGCTGGAGTGCTCAATTAGTCTGGTTTTGTTTTATGGGACTGTCTCATCTTTGGCTGAAGTGTGAACCTCAGGAGTGACTTCAGTACTGAGCTATAAGGGTGTCCAGAGGCCATACTCTCGGGGTTTTTCCAGTCTCTGTCAGACCAGCAAGTCTGGTCTTTTTTTTGTGAGTTAGAATTTTGTTCTACATTTTTATCCAGCTCTATCCGGGACTCTCTATTGTGATTCCTGTCAGAGCAGTCAGTGGTGGCAGCCGGGCACCATCTAGTTGTGCTGGACTCAGTCTGGTGGAGGCTGTGGTAGTTGTGGTCCATTAGTCCTTTGTACTAATCTTTCTGCTGTGTCTTTTGTTTTCTTCATCCTCTCTTGATCCAGATGGGGTTAGACCAGTGGAGTATCTTAGATGGCTGCTCACAAGCTTTTAAGATCTCAGATGCTACTCACCAAAGTAGAATGTGGAACATTTTCTTTAAAAGATATGTTACACCAATTGAGTTAGATGTTCCCCATGACCATGGTTACCAGAGCCCTCAACCCAGTGACTTGGTCCCTCAGGGAGCTGGGATGTGCCTACGGAGCTTCCATGGCCTTGCCTTGGTCAAGTTGTGCTGGTTTCGCCAGTACTGGGTACTGTCTTACCCTCCACCAAAGTTATCACTTATCTATTGTCTATTTGGTGTTTTTCCCTCTCACCCCTCCCTCCCTCATAACCATCAAAGATTGTTTATTTCTGGTCTATCACACAACTTTTACCAATTTAACTTTTTACAGGTATACAGCTTATTGAGAGCAATTAAAATAATCACCTGTGCAACTCTATCATTAATCAGTGCAATTTTTCCATCACCATAAAACAAAACTCAGTACTCCATAAGCAATAAATCCTCCCTTTTCCCATCCCTCCCGCCCCTGGTAACCACCAATAAACTTTGGTCTTTTTACATTTAAAAAAAAAAAGTCTTTTTATATAAGTCGGATCATAAAATATTTGTCCCTTTGTGATTGATTGATTTCACTCAGCATAATGTCTTCAAGCTCCATTCATACTGCAGCATGTACCAAAACTTCATTTCTCCTACTGGCTGAGGAGTATTTCATTGTATGTATGTACCACATTTTGTTTATCCATTCATCCACTGATGAGCATTTAGGCTGTTTCTATCTTTTGGCTGTTGTGAATAGTCTAGCATTCTATTTTTTCTTTTTTTAATTTTTTTTAATTGTTGTAGTTTAAATAAAGTTTACATTTCAAGTTAGTCTCCCATACAAAAATTTATACATACATTGTTATTGACCCTAATTGTTCTCCCCATACTGCAACAGCACACTCCTCTTTTCCACCCTTGACTCCCCATGTACATTCAACCAGCTCCCAAGCCTCTCTGCCTTCCCATCTCACCTCCAGACAGAGGCTGCCCGTTTAGTCTCTTGTAAACTACTTGAGCTAAGAGACACACTCCTCACGAGTATCACTTTATGTCCCACAGTCCAGTCCAATCCCTGTCTGAAGAGCTGGCCTCAGAAACTGTTTTATTTCTGGGCTGACAGAGAATCCAGGGACCATGTTTTCCGGGGTTCCTCCAGTCTCAGTCAGACCATTAAGTCTGGTCTTCTTACTAGAATTTGAGTTCTGCACCCCACCTTTCTCCTAGCATTCTATTTTTGAAAGCATCACTAGGACATGTAAGTAGGAGGCAGGGGCTACACCCTATGGCATCCCTTCCTACTATTAGACGTATACTGAAAACAGTCAGTTTACCCTTAAGACCACCGATAAGGTAGTATTTGGAAATACTACTTTAGATCTTCAGTTCAAGTAGCCTGATGGACACACAGCCAAAAGTGGCTGGGAAGGAGGAGTACCTCAGCCCAGGAATCACAAAACAGAGTCTATGAGCTCCGTAAGGTTTTGTTGATGGAAAGAAGGATGATGGGTCAGATCTGTGCCTTCTCTCCTGTGTGTGCTAGATGCTTAAAGCCCACGATGTGAAGGTCACTGCCATAAGTGCTGATCATTTCCAAGCACTCACTATGGACCAGGCACTTAGCTAGCAACTTCACGTGCACCATCCTCACAATAACTATGAGGTAAATACAATTATTACTTCAATTTTATATATGAGCAGATTGAAGCTTAGAAGGATTATGCAATATGCCTCAAATCACACAGCTGGTATATGCCAAAGGTTGGATCTGAATCCAGGATAGTCTGACTACATTCTTCCTCCCTGCCAACATTTTATCATGAAAAATTTCACACTTAAAGAAAACATGAAAGAATTGTACAGTAAATATTCATATACCCACCGCTTACGATTAACATTCTACTATACTTATGGCATAACTATCCATCTATCATCCTTTTTTTGTTTTGGATAGATTTCAAAGTAAAGTAAGTTGTAGATATCAGTACACTTCCCTGAATTATTTTGGCATGCATTTAATATTTGTTTACGATGAAGAAAAAGTTTACCTTTTGAAGCAAAATTTAAGTGCAATAAAATGGACAAATCTTATGTGTACCATGCAGAGTTGCAATAGACCTGTGCAGCCTAAACCCCTATTAACATACAGAACATTACCACTGCCCTAGAAAGTACCCTCATGCTCCTTGACAATAAATCCCTGCCCACATCCTTCTACAGGCAACTACCATTCTGAGTTATTTCCACCACAGATTAGTTTTACCTAGTTTCAATTAAATGGAATCATATATTAAGGCTTCTTTCACTCAGTCTAATGTTTTTGAGATTCATTCACGTTGCTGGTGTATCAGTAGTTTGTTCCTTTTCATAGCTGGGTAGTATTCCATTGTATGAATATACCACTTAGTTTATCCATTCACATACTGATGGATACCTGGACTGTTTCCAGCTTTTGGCTACTGGGAATAAAATTGCTATGAACATTCAAGTCTTTTTGCATTGTTTTCATTTCTCTTGGGTAAATACCTAGGACTGGACTTTCTGCGTCACAGTATAGGTTTCTGTTAGGTTTCATAAGAAACCACCAGACCCTTTCCTCCAGTGGTGAATGAAAAGTCTGGCTTCTCCACATCTGACTGCATTCTTGAGCATTATGCTGGTACCACATGTTATTTTTCTTGCGTCTTATCTCTTCCCTTATTTTCCATGGTCTTGATTTTTATTTATATTTATTTTGTAGTGGAGCCCTGGTGCGCAGTGGTTAAGAGCTTGGCTGCTAACCAAAAGGTCAGTAGTTCGAATCCACCAGCTGCTCCTTGGAAGCCTTTATGGCGCAGTTCTACTCTGTCCTCTAGGGTCACTATGAGTTGGAATCGACTTGACGGCAACGATTTGGTTTTTATGGGTTATTCCATAGTATTCTTGTAAGCCACTTCAAAGCCTTTGTAAAATGAGGTAAGATGTAAATACCATGTGTCTGTAGGTACTGCCATAAATAACAGTAGAGTTTAGTCATCATGGGTTGGAAACAATAGTTCCAAATCTCATTTCAATAACGATTAAAATGTGAGAACCTATGCCAATGTTTTTAAAAGCAGAAAGTGTTACTGAAAGAATTTTCATGCCAATAGCTGATTATGTGGGGTCTTCTGTCTACAAAAGCAGGAGGAGAAACATTTAGGCCTGCCTGATCGATCAGGCAGAAAATTTATCCCTATGTAATGTGGTTTTGATGCACAAAGTGCCTGTTCACCAAAGAGCCATGGAGTTGGCCACACATCACATCTCTTATCTCTATTTTTAAACCATTTGATATTTTAGCAAGCAGCATTTAGTAGAGTACCTGGCACAGAGTAGATACTCAATAAATATATAAGTCAAATTGGTAAAGGAATTCTCTTATTTCTAACCAGAACCCTAAGGAAAACTAAGATTCCAAAGAGAAAGAAGAATCTGGGAGGCAAAAGAGTACCACCATCTAAAAATATCCTGCATTTTGTTTTGTTTACTTATGTACTGTCTGACTCCCCGACCAGAATGTAGTAAGCTCCATGAGAGCCAGGACTATGTCTGACTTGTTTCAGTCATGAGGATAGTTGTCGTGTGCTGTCGAGGATTCACTAATAGCAACCTACAGGACAGAGTAGAACGGCCTCATAGGGTTTTCCTGGTAGTAATCTTTACAGGAGCAGACAACTGACAGGTCTTTTCTCCCACAGAGCCAGAGCTACTGGTGGGTTTGAATCACTAACCTTTCAGTTAGCAGCCAAGTGCTTAACCACTACAGCACCAGGACTCCTTAGCAGGTAATAGTCTCTCTTTTTTTTTAATGAATGGCATAATGGTATAATAGTTAAGGGCACTTATGAACTTTGAGGACAGACATGGGTTCGAGTTCTAGCTTGTCACTTAACAGCTATGTAACTTTTAAGACATTATTATTCTCTAATACTAGTACTACTAAACTCTAATAATAATATTTAGCACAGAGGTTTTTGTGATGATATAAAAAAAACAATGTAAAGTTCTTATTACCTAGCAATATGCCAGGCACAGTTGTAAAAGCTGAATGTGAATTAATCTATTTAATCCTCACCATAACTCTGTGAGATTTAAAAAAAAAAAATCAGTTGCCCTGGAGTTGATTTTGACTCATGGAGACCCCGTGTGTTTTAGAGTAGAACTGCACTCCACATGGCTTTCAATGGCTATGATCTTTCAGAAGTAGATTGCCAGGACTTTCTTCTAGTGGTGTCACTAGGGCTGGTGTCACTCACTGTGGTAACTTATGGTGTCACCCCCTCAAGCTAATTATCACAATATTGTAGCTAAAACACTAAAAAATTTGACAAAATCTGACTAGGAAAATCACTGGCAGCAATGAAAACAATAGCGCATGCTTGTAGTGCGTGCAGACAAAACCACTGATTCAAGTGTCACTGTAATTGGGTAATAATGATGCCTCTGACCAGAGTGCATTAGAACGTTGAAAAAATATTAGCATAGAGTTTAAGCCTTGTAGGTATATTGATACTTGTAAGCTGGCCTTATGAAAAATGTTTGTTGTTATAACTAAAGACAGAGATATTTTTATAAAAAACAATAACTTCCTGCTGAAACACTGCACAAAAATTTTATAGAGAGTCATTTTGGTGTCTCCCCCTCTGCTAGTGTCACTCGGTGCAGTTTGCACCCCCCAGACCCCTCTAGTGATGCCACTGCTTTCTTCCAAGGTACCTATGGGTGGATTTGAATCGTCAACCTTTCAGCTACTAGTTTAACCATGCCACCCAGGAACCCCCTGAGGTTATACTGCACCTCATTTTTACAGTCAAGGTGAATGAGACAGAGAGGTTAAGTAACTTGCCCAAGGTCACACAGTAGAAGTAACTTTCAAATTCTGCTTGGCTCTAGCCTTGTCCTTAAGCAATAGGCTATACTTCCTCTCAATACGCCTTCAAAATGTTAATTTTTATAAAATTACAATAACTATTATTAGGTGTGGTAAGAAGCCCTGACACTACAATGTTTACATTTTCCTGAGTGATACCTGCAACACGATCTTTAAGGGGAACCGGGAAGGTGGAATGAAAGAACGTACCCAGTGAGGCGGTTTCGGATAATTTTGACGCTCACGACAGTCTCCCCCATAGTGGCGAAGGCTCTGGATATGAAGTTCTCATCCATGTAGGGCTCCAGCTGCGGGAAAACAAGAGCAGGGCGGCTCAGGTCAACATCCAGGCTCCCCATTCCCGACTCCCCTACCCGTCAGCCCTGACTTGGCTATACGCTGCTAGAGGGTGGAGAAGCTTTCATCGGCAGAGTGGCTGAACCCCACAAACCCCACCTCGCGGGTCTCCAACTCCTTCCCTTCAAGCTTGCTCCCATTTAGGGAGCCTCCCCCTTAGACCTAGGGAACCCTATCCCTCCAGTCCTAGAACCACAGCGCTCCTCAATCCTTGAGATTCCTCCCATTCTATCCCCCCAAAACTTGCCTTTCCCTTCCATGAACGCAGGTCGGGCCCCAGGACTCCTCCCCCTCAGGCTCAGCTCCTTCCCTTAAATGCTGGGACCCGCTTCTCTGTCACCAAAAGGAACCCCCTCCCCTCCATTCACTTCCACCCTTTTTGGATATGAGGACTCCTCCCCCTCAGAGCCTTTGTCTCTCGCGACCCCGAGATTCCGCCCCCTCGAACCCGGGGCAGCCGCTCTCACTTACATCCCCCATCCACAGGCTGGCCGCCATGCCCGCACCGGGGCCGGGACTTCGCGGGCCGCGAAGGCCGCTGCCGGAGCCAGTCCTTGCTCCCCGACCGCCACGGAGCATGCGCCTGCTATGCCTTCTGCGCACGCTCCGAAAGCCAGCGTCCGGGGGCGGGGCTGCATGTTCCGCTCCGGTCTCCGGGTTTTTCCAGTGAGCCTGCAGGTTTTGGAGTGTCCGGCTACCGGCGAGCGAATCCCGGACTGGAGTCCCCGGAAGGGAGCGGTGCAGAGACCACCTTGGCGCAGGCCGCCAGGCTGAACTTCTCAGGCCTTACTCGGTCTCTTTCTGCCTTTATATACACAAGTGTATTTAAAACACACACAAATATATATATACACACAAAATTACAAAAATAATATGTGCTCATTGTAAGAAATTGCAAATATAAGCACACTGAAAAAAAAGCGAAAGCCCCTCCCTTTCACCTTTTGATAGCTAACCTGTGTGACCTTGGACAAGCCATCGCTTGGCCCTAGCCATCTCCCCACCACCGCCCCCAACACACCTTATTTTCCCACTCTGCTAGACTGGAGATTTGTTGAAGCTGGGTTGGGACAACCTTGTCATCTCAACAACCAATCCCCAAGTCCTGTCACCGTACCTCCTAAAAAAAAAAAGGTTGTTGTCGAGTTGTCGTTGTTGTCCAACTCATAGCGACCCCTACACGACAGAGTAGAACTGCCCCATAGGGTTTCCAAGGAGCGCCTGGTGGATTTGAACTGCCGACCATCTGGTTAGCAGCCGAGCTCTTCACCACTGCACCACCAGGGCTCCTAATATCTTTTAAATCCTTCCACCTTTTTCCAGCCTTGCTCCCCCCACCCTAGCCCAACCTGCCAGGAGCTGTAACCTGTCACAGAACAGTGACCTTCACATAGAAAACCCTCAGTCAACATGGCTTGGACGACTAGATAATCCCAACACCTTAATTTTGAGACTCTCTAGGCCTCAGCCTCACTTTGGTCCTCATTTGTCACAGTAAGAAGCATCTGTAGGTGGCAGCTGCCATCTGACAGTGAAGCTGCTTCAAGTGCTGATGTGCTGATGGGCCCCTAAGGTCCTTCCTTACCTGCCTGAACATCCTAAGCTTGGGGTGAATCCCAAAACCCACCAGCCTGAAAACTGAGGTCCAACTATGAGTTGCCAAATTTCCAGCTTTATCCTACTCTCCTGGAATTAAAATAGAGTGGGATGTGGAAGGTGCTTTGGCTATAGTCAAACAAACGGGGCGTCAATCCCTGCCCCACTTCTAGCCAATTATTTTGGCAAGTTAACTTCTCTGAGCCTAATGTGGATAATAGCAGTGCTTACCTCTTAAAGACTGTTGTGAGGAAAAAAATGTGAGAAGTTGGTAAAGCACTTGGCCCAGTGCCTGGCACCCAGTAAATTCTCCAACACATAAGTTGGAAGTCTTCACGTTGTTACTATTTATTTATTGCCAGCCACTGTGCTATGCTCTTTCCTTAGTATTTTTTAAAATTATTTTACATTTGGAATTTTTTTATATATTTATTTTTAATTTAGAACATAAGCTTCATGGGACAGGGATCTTTGTCCATTTTGTTTTCTAGTCAAGTACCTACAACAATGTCTGGGATATGGTGGGCACTGAAAAAATATTTGTTGAATGAATGATATAAACAATAAGCAGCAGTCTCTGACCCCATCCATCCATCCCTGCCCCCAATTCCTACTCCCTTGAAGCAGCTATTTTCAAAATTTTTCCCCTCTAGCATCTATTGCTAAATAACATAACTTTTCTTCATTTGTAGTTTCAGATATTTTAGCGATTGCCCCCCATACATATACATTTCTGCAGCTTTCCATAATTTTTGTTAAACCACTATTGAACAATTACATTATTATGACTTTGTAGATAGTATTTATAACTGAGCCATATGAGATACTGTGATTACAAATTTTGAGGGGTAACCAATCCAGACTGGAGGATGGAGAAAGATGAAATCGAGAGATTACTTGATATGTTTGAACATACAAAATATTTTACACTTACGATAATAGACACTGGCACTGAGTTAATGATACACACACACATATATGTATATGTAAATAAACTAAGCACATGAAAAATAAGGTTAACTATGAACTACAGGAAATAAAAAAATGTACAATCATAATAGCCAAATTATAGAGCATCTATCATGTGCCTGGCAATGTTCTAATATATGGAAAACAGCTAAAGAGAGCTTCATAAAACTCTTAGGTGCAATACAAAGAAAAGGAATGGAGGTTTTGGGCTCAGGAGGAGGCCAATTTAGATTCTGGTCCAGCCTGTGCACTTAGTAGCTTCTTGACCTCAAGCAAGTCCCTTCAACTCTTAGGGATTCTGTTTCCCCATTTGTACAGAAGTGGTAATCCCTACTTTGCAGGGTTGATGTAAAGATTAAATGCACTAATGCATATAAAGTGCTCAGCACAATGCCTGGTCTGTTTTAAATGCTCAATACACAGGAGTTGTTATTTTAAGGAGCTCTGGGTACTTTTGACCCTTTTTCTCAAAAGGGAAAACTCCAGTAAATATAATCCAAATGGACTTTTTTTTTTTTTTTTTTGGATGAGGGAGGTGGGAAATAGCAGACATACAAGTGCCTCTTTATAAAGAAAATATGAAGATAGTTAAGATCGAAAGTGTGATTTCCCCTTTTAAGAAGCCAATTTCTAATTAGTACAGTGCCCGAATTAGTAAACTAAGATTTCAAGAAAAACAAATCACAGAATACATTATAAATTATTTTACATCCCATTCACTTTTCCAAGAGTCACTGACATCCAAGAACCCTCCTGGTACTTTAATAAATCTCCTACTACACACATACAGACCTTCAATCAGCACTGCCCATGGTAACTTTCTGCAATGATGCAAATGTTCTATATTTACATAGTCCAGTGCCATAGTCAGTAGTCACATGCGGCTACTGAGTACCTGAAATGTGGGTAGTGCAACTGAAGAAGTTAACTTTATATTTTTCAAAATTTTAACGGATTTAAACAGTCACATGTAGCTAGTGGCTACCATACTGGACAGGTCAGCTCTATGATTTGGTTGCTCAAAAGCTTGTGAAAACAGTCTACATTAAATTACATAAACTGTCTTAAGAGTTGCTGTGCAATGATGTTTTAAAAATTGCATCAGCTGTTGAAAAGGACACAAGAACAAGCTTAGTAAGCATTTCTAGAGATGTACCGTACTCAAAAAACTTCAATTTGGAATTAGGATGCTAAAAGATCCATTCCATTTCTCTTGACTATGCAGCATAACTAAAAAAAAAAAAAGCCAGTGATTCCCAACACGTAAATATCCAAACAAAACTCAATCAACTTTGGTTGTGTGGATCTGGAGTCTTTGGAACAACCATGTCAGCAGCTGACCAGCACATGCCAGCACCTCAGGCATCTTACATCACTTAAGCCCTAGCCCTGGCACCAGGTTCACAGACATGGGTTTATTCTACCCTTCCCAACAGCACCCAGCACACAACAGGTGCTCCCTTTAAAAAGCAGGGAGTGTGCAGAAAACAAGGGGCCTGTTTTTAGAAAACTCTAAATTTATTTAAAATGTTAAAAGATTTCACTCTCTCCTCCAAAATATTTTACATTAAAAAAAAAATCAAAACTATTTTCTATGTTCTCAGCCACTGTACAAGCTGCCGCTTCCCTTTCTTGGGACCAGCCCCTGCCCCCCAATCCTCTCCCCCTCCCTCCCTCCACCCTTCCTCATTATTTCTATAAGTTCGTTTAAAAAACCCTCCATCCCCTGTCCCCACATGCCCTGCCCTGCCTAGTTTCCTTTCTGTGTTTCGGGCTTTTGGATGTAGGTGAGGCAGGTCTGACGGGTCAGATAAGCAGGCAGTGCCAAGGGGCAGGAGAATGCTTTGTGCTTCTGGGAGAATGACTAGGTGGCTTTTTTCTCAGTCAAGTGGAAGATCATTGTCTTTTTTGCCCTGTGGACACTTGTTCAGAGCCAAATATTTGGATAGGTGCAGCCCATGGCTGGCTAGCCCCGTCCCTTCTCCAATTTCTCCAAGGCATGGAGCCATGACAGCTGGGTCTGGAGACTGTACCATGTGTCTGTCTGTGTACTGTTAGGGACAAGAAGAGTGGCACATGACTAGGGCAGGGCTTGATAGAGCCCAAACTGTTCAGAGTGTAGGCACCAAACCCTTAGGGGAGAAGTTTTGTTTTTTTGGTGGGCAAGGCCAAGACCAGCCAGGGCCCTGAGAGGTAGGGATGTGGGGGAAAAGGGCTAACCATGTAGCTCTGAGGTGAGCAATGTTCTTTCTGACACAAGCCCCCTCCCCTCTTCCATCCAGCCCTTCATCTTGCAGGTCCCAGGATGACCCCCGAAAGGAGGAAAAAAAAGAATAAAGGGATTCTGTTCTGCTGATGAGAAAAAAGGCAAGAGATGACAGAGTGCTCAGGGTTGAGGGGAGGGCTGCTGGAACCTGTAGTCGTCACTGCTTCCCTGATCCATCAGGGAGGCTGAGGGGCCAGAAGCCAGGCCCTCAGGGGCTTCATCAACTCCGTTCCTTGTCCTTGACTAATAAGACTGTGTGCTGGCCCCCGCTGGACACAGACAAAACCACACGGTTCTCCAGCTGTTTGCCTGTCATCTCCACAGGGCTCCAGACGTCCTCGTCCTGCCCCGTGCCCAGCTGGTAGTTGGTGCCCATGCCCCAGGCGAAAGCGCGACCTGCAAGGGAGAGAAATGGGGACAGCTATCTCCATGATCCCCACCTCCACCCTTCTGTATGTCCTGTGAGAAGTCTGGGATGCGGGGGTGAATTCTGGCCTTAGCTTGTACTAGCCTGCAAGGTCCCAGCCCCTAGGGGTTCAGGAGAGCTGGGAGAAGCCAAGGGCACGATACATAAAAAAAAGCTTTATGAGCAAGAGACTGCAGTCCTTAAACACTGCCAAAGGCTTCTCCCTGCTCCTATGCATGGCATGAAAGACTTTGTATACTGGCCACTCCTCAACCCCCTACACCACTCCCATTCCTCAGGACCAGCTACCTTTGAGATGGCTCTGGATGGTCCTCTGGCTGGGATGACCTCCTTTGCTTCTCATAAAGGATTGAACCTTTGAGATGCAGTTAAGTTCCACCTTCTCCGGAAGCCTTTCTGGATAATCCCCGATCAAGCAACTCTCCACCCTCCAGACTTCTAATGGCCTCCATAGCTGTCCCGCTCACTCACTCAGGCTTCAGTGGCCACTTGTTCACACCATCCCTGCTATGCTGGCCGGGACCCTGACTACTGAGCCTTCTTTGTCCTAGTAAGATTCTGAGTACAACTCCCTGTGGAGCTGGCACATCCTAGGGGGTCACCGTGGTAGAGAATATAAAGAAGCCTGGATTAGGAGTCTGGAGACCTTAGTTCAAGTTCCACTGCCACTCTGGGCCTTTGCTTCTATTCTTCCCTTTGCTCTTTTGCTCCTCTACGGAACAAATCACCTTTCTTAAAATAATCTGTTTTCTTGTTTTATGTTCGTTAAAGCAAAAGCTTCTGAGAATCAGAAGAAAAAGTGTCATCCTGTTATGAACTGAATTGTGTCCCCCCAAAATGTGTGTCAGCTTGGCTAGGCCATGATTCCCAGTATTGTGTCCACCATTTTGTGATGTGATATAATTACCTATGTGTTGTAGATCCTAACCTCTATGAAGTTAATGAGGCAGGATTAAAGGCTGCTATGTCAATGAGAGAGGATTCAATCTACAGGATTAGGTCATATCTTGAGTCAATCTCTTTTGAGATATAAAAGAGAGACTCAAGCAGAGAGGAGAGGGACCTCGTTACCACCAAGAAAGAAGTGCCGGGAGCAGAACACGTCCTTTGGACCCGGGGTCTCTGCCCTGAGAAGTTCCTAGACTCAGGCGAAGACTGATGACAAGGACCTTCTCCCCCAGAGCCGACAGAGGGGAAAGAAAGAGAGAGAGAGAGAGAGAGAGACTGCCTTTCCCTGCAGCTAGTGCCCTAAATTCAGACTTCTAGCCTCTTAGACTGTGAGAGAATACATTTTTCTTTGTTAAACCATCCACTGTTACAGCAGCACTAGATAACTAAGATACATTCCAAACACTGCTCTCCTCATCTCAACTCCATCTCATGGTGGACATCTGAGCCTGCCAGGGAGTCTGGTTAAGAATCACAACCCCAAGGCCCTGGCCAGATTGACTGTGGTCAGCCCCACTCACCATCCTTGGTCACAGCATACCCTACAGAGGCCCCACAAGCCACTGAGGAGACAGCAGGCAGCCTGGGGATGAGGGTGGGTGTGCTCTTCTCCTCAGCACCCTCCCCAAGGCCCAGCCGCCCATACTCAGCTCGGCCTAGGCTGTACGCTTTTCCTGTGGGAGGAGGGAGAGAAATGAGCCATAGCAGAAGGCATGCTCCAGGCAAACTAGGTGGTGTGGCCAGGTAAGTTCTCATGATGGTGGGAGCTTGGCCCCCACTTGCAGGGTGGTCAGAAGGAGGCCTTCATTCTCTTCCCAGTTTTGGGGTAGGCCTGGGAGAACCTCCACATAGGCCCTCACATAGGCCTCCAGTGAGCTCACACTTGAAAGAGCCCCAGGACTCTAGGGGGAAGGAGGTGGCCTCATGGACCCATGTCTGGCCCAACCCAGCAAGCAGGGCCAGGTTCCAAGGACATGGTCTCTGGAGTCTAACCAGGCTCAGGCCCAGGGAACACTCCACCCTCAACCCAGGGAAGACCTGGAGGTCCCACCTTCTGAATCCATGCAGACTGTATGGTGCTGGCCACCAGAGAAGCCCACCCAGGACTTGGTGGAGTTCTTGAAAGATGTCAGGTTCTGGGGTACGAAGCAAGATTCTGTGCCTGGGGTTCCTGGTGGGGCGTGCAGAAGGTCGAGATAGAGCCATCGGTGATGAAGATGTTCAAGGAGCTGCCCTTCTCATCCCTTCCCCAAATGAGGCCACCCTCTCTCCTCACCAGATATGAAAATTCTCACTTTACAAACCTGTGGCCCTGAGGGGTAAGGTAATCCCGCCAAGGGTACACAGCGAAGGAGATGAGGAGCTAGGATTGGAACCAACGTTGCTCTGGGCAATGCCTGATGCTGGACTCCATACTCACCAAGCTGATGGTAGTTGGAGAGACCAAAGCCGTATACATGGCCCTCATGGGAGATGGCAAAGGTAAAGTAGGCACCACAGAAGACATCCTGGAACCTCACATAGCCCCGGCTTCCCCTGGATTTCAGCATCACACACTTGGGGACAAGCAGTCGTTCTGCAGGCAGAAGGGAAGCCAGGGTTAGTAGCAGACAGACCCACATAGCCTTTTTTCCCTCTGCCTCCCTGAGCCCGTTTCCTCTCTATTACTAAAGCTCTCAGGGGGAAACCAACCAGAGACTTAACCTCTTCACAGAAGAGAAAACTGAGGCCAACACAGTACACATGTCTTGCTCAGACTCCTACAGCCATTATTGTCATTAGGTGTCGTTGAGTCAATTTTGACTCACAGTGACCCCATGTGACACAGAAGAACTGCCCCATATGGTGTTCTAGGCTGCAATTTTTAACGAGAGCATATTGCCAGGCCTTTCTCTTGTGGAGCCACTGGTGAGTCTGAACCGCCAACCTTCTGGTTAGCAGCGGAGTGCTTAACCATTGTCCCACCAGGGCTCCTTCCCATAGCCACAGAGCTAACATTTACATGGCACTTAGCACTTGCTGGCCACTCTTCTACATTAACTCATCTAACTTCACAACCCGATAAGGTAGATACAAATATTACCCACATTTTAGAGAGGAGGAGACTATGTCCAGGGTTTCACAGCTGCTAGGTAGCAGAATCAGTATTTAAAGCCAGGGTAGACTGGTTCAAAAGTCTGAGCTCTTAACTGTCACCACAGGTCTTTCTGATGTCACGGCCTGAGCAGGCACAGGGAATCTCTCTCCTGTCCTGCCTTGGGCCCCACTGGGGGTGGTGGAGGTGGGGGGAGCTTGCCAAGCTGCCCTGCCAGAACTGCCAAAGCCACCTACCAAGACCCTGCCGGCCACCACGGTTAGAAAATAATTCAGGCACACGGCCCAGCTGGCCTTGCTCGCCGCATCCCAAGGTGTAGAGGTCGCCATCAACCGTCAGCATCACCAGGTGGTCGTTTCCTGAGGGAGACAGGAAGGCAGGGGATGCAAGGCTTGTCAGGCCCATGGATGGGCCAGCTCCAGAACAGAGTTCCTTAACTCCTACCCAGGCCAAGTACCCCAGCTCACCAGAGGCCACCTTCACCACGGGCACATCCAGCTGCAGTTGCACAGGCACCATGCTCTTCTTCATGGGCTCCAAGAGCCCAATCACTCCATTATTGTCCTGGAGGGAGGGGCAGAGCACTTATCAGCCAAGCCTGCCTGCCCTCGCCAGCCCAATCCAGGAATGCAGGCAGCCACAGAGCTGTCTGGTCAAGGGCAGTTGCGGGATGGAGACGGGGAGGTGCGTAGGAACCAGGCCACATACTGAAATACTTATGAATAAAGTCATATGTGGTCTGGGAGTTGCATTAAAATAACAGGAGTCAGAGAGTGGAAAGGAGTAGAGATGAAATGTCTGGCCACGAGTTGACAACTGTTGAGGCTGTGCAGTGAGTAGATGAGGGTTCAATATACTATTCTGGTTATTTTTATATATGCTTGAAATTCTCCATAAAATTTTTTTTTTAAATAGCCCCCTTTTTTGTAAAATAGAAAAACCTCATTAGATTTCTTTATTTTTGACATTTTGAAATAAATGCCAAAGTACCAAAGCATTTTTAATGCTAAATCTGCTTTTTACATATACTCTTCTGCCTTGTAAACTCTGGGATGTGACAATACCCCCAACTACCCAAACCTCTTTTGAGGGAAGAGGGCTGGAAAGGGGAGGGGGAGGCTGGAGGCAGAGAGATGGGTGAAGGGAGCAGGCTTACTGGATCAGCCTCAGCCCAAAGGTATCCTTGACCCACCCCTTTCCTAACCTGCCTGCTTCATGACATCAGAGTCAAGGAAGCAGCCAGATGGTGTGGACAGAACTAGGTGAAAAAGCCAGAGATATGAGCCTTGATTTCCCCACCAGTAAGTACCATGGGGGCATGGAGGTAGATTATATTTGGGGTCCCACTGATTAATTCTGCCCACAGGACCCATGCAGTCTTCCAGACTAGCCTTACCCGGAAGGAGCCCCAGAGGAAGACACGGCCATCCTCGGTGAGAGCCGCTGTGTGACTGTCTCCTGCTGATACCTGTACCACCTTCTCCTGCAGGTCTACTTTCCCAGGGACCGTCTCTGAGCCCTCCAATGATGTGTCCCTTCCCAGGGCACCTTCATCATTGCAGCCGAAGGAGTAGATCTGTGCCCAGGATACCTCCATTAGTACAAGGTCTGGCATCTCAGTCCCTTCTTGTTTAGGCCATTCCCTGCTTGGCTAGCCAGCTCCATATCCAGAGAAATGAGTGTGGCTCAAAGCTCTGGCACCACGCATCCCCACCCCAAGCCCTGTCCACCCCTGCCCCACCACTCCCAACCTACCTGGCCAGTCTTGCTTAGACACACTGTGTGCATGCCCCCGGCCTCAGCCTGAACAACATCCTCTGGAATGGGCACTAGGGCTGGCTTCTTCCTTTCCATCACATTCTCACCCAGCCCCAGCTGGCCCACATCACCCTGGCCCAGTGTCAGTACCATGCCTGGTTCTGTGCTGTGGGACCTATGAGAGACTGAGGGGTAGAAAAGATAGCCCTGAGTGTGAGGGATGACAGGAGAAAGAGGTGACTGCATGGGCTTTAGGATCATAGAGACCTGGGTTCAAGCCCCTACTATGACCTTTTTGATCCTGTTTCATAGGTACTAGGAGAAAAGAGTACTTATCTCATATGGTTTTTATGGAGATTAATAACTGAGCACATTATTAACATGATAGGGAAGAGATGGAAACAAGGAGACATAATATTGTGAAATGAGTCTTGGTGGGGAAGGGAAAAGAACAGGGAAGGCACAAGATAGACTTCCTGATTAACTATGTTTTTGGTCAGGAGCCATGGTGCCTACAGTCAGGGCTCAGATAATAATGTCTACCCTTTACTGACTGCTTACTCCACTAATGTTAAATTGCTCTGGAGTCCCCCAAATTATGCTACCTGTTGAAAACCCCATTGCCATCGAGTCGATTCCGACTCACAGCGACCCTGCAGGACAGAGCAGAACTGCCCCCAGAGGGCTTCCAAGGAGTGGCTGGTGGATTCGAACTGCCCACCTTTTGGTTAGCAGCTGATCTCTTAACCACCGTGCTACTTCTCCAAATTATGCTGCAGACCTTCCATATTTAGGATCCTGTTTAATAGTAACGGGGACAGAGCCTTAGAGGGGTTAAGTGACCTTCCCAGGACCATACAGCTAATTAGTAGTAGAGCTTGCACCGAAACCAAGGGAGATTACGTGGGTCAGAGCAAAGTCCCCAACCTCCATCTGATCCCTCCCACCCACCAGGCTGTGATTTTCAACTCCTGGGCATATTCACAGAACTGACTAACCCCTTATGTCCCTATCCCGGGAGCAGACATGAAGCTGGAGAAAGGGGCAGGAAAAAGTGACGACAGAGGCGTTTGCGAAGAGAGATACGGGCCAGTCATGGGCGGCACTGGGCCCTCTGCTGGCCAATGGAAGTTGCCCGCCCAAGGCCCCGGACAGCCATTGGCGTCCAGCCCTCCGCCCCGGGGGTGTGGCCACGGCTGCGCAGAGGCTACGCTGGGCAGGGAGCCACCTGGTCGGGTTTTCTGGTCAGGAGGGCTGGGCCCGTAGGCACCTTGGCAGGAGCGGGCGCCGGCAACACGGTGGGGGGCGGCGGCCCTCACTGCCTGGTTACGAGGGTCTGCAAAAGACAGATACTGTCTGAGTATGCAGCGGGCCCACACTCCCCTACTTCCCAGGTTGGGAGCAGATTTCTTTCCTCCCCACCCGCCGCCAGAGTCCCAGGAGAAAGGAAACCACAGCCACCTCCCAAATGTTGCCAGGACATTATCTCATTTAATCCTCACAACTGCCCGATGAGGTTGGTGCTGTTATCCCTTTATTTTATGAAGGGGGTAATCCAAGCTCAGTGAGGTTAAGTGTCTTGCCCAAAGTCACACAGCCAGAAAGTGGCAGAGCCACAATTAGAACCCAGGCCTGGAAATGAATGGTCCTAACCAGTATGCACTACTGCCTGGGCCAAAGCCCTGGGATCTAGTTTTTCCAGTACTTCCTGGGTTCTATTAGGCAAGTCTTTTCTCCTTATGATTCCCAGAGGGTAGGATTCAATGAGCTATAGAGGGCCGTCCAGTTGAGTGGGGTCCCTGGACATCCAGGCCCCTCGGCTTCCAATATTAGACAGGAAGCAGCCCTGTCCCAGATCCTGGAGCTCCAGGAGGCCACCTGCACCCAGATTCCTGGACAGCTGCCCCAGTCATAGGCCAAGGTCATCTTACCCTTCACTTTCTTGCTTTTGGGGGTGGCATCTTCTGGGGGTGATCTTCTCTTAGCTATGCGCTTGGGTGGCATGTTCCTCTCCTGAAAAACCGAGCCATATACTTCATGTCAGAAAAGGCAAAATTTCTCCTGCTCCAATTAGGCAGTATGTATCAGAAGCCCCCAAAAAGGTGAAAGGAACTGCCCAACAATTCCACTTCTTGGAATTTATCCCAAGAACAGAATAATGGATGCACCCAAAGACTTAGCTTCAACAAATATTCTCTACTGCATTCTTCACAACATTAAAAACAAAACAAAGCAACAAAAAATGGAGCAACCCATGCTCAAAAGTAAGGGTTGGCGGGGCAATATCTGGTATATTCATGATAGAATACCATGACGCCATTAAAAGTGATGCTTTTAGAGATGTATTTATCAAATAGGAATATCTTCACTAGATCTTTACAATTGCCAAGTAGAACAAGCAGATTGAAAAACAGTCTGTCTTCCCATTTTTGGAAAAAAAGAAAAAACATATATACACATATGTAAAAATATGCATAGAAAAATGGAAGGAAATACATTCAATATTAATAAATGGTAACTGCTGGCAAACTGGATTATGGACAACTTTTAGTTTTTTCTTTGTACTTTCCTATATTATCTAAGATGTTTAATAAGAAATGTTGCATTTATTTTTCTTACTTGATTGTAAAAAAAGGTAAACATTGAAGAGTGACATTAAATGAAGTGCCCTTATAACGCTCCCCAACCCCAAGATAACCAGTAATAACCAGTACTGTTATAATCCGACCAAAAAATAGCTACTTTCACTAAATAAAATCAAACCAGACCATTCCTGCCATTTGATCCAGAAGTGTCACTCCTGGGAGAAGCCTAGCTTTGGCTTTCCTAAACAGTCCAACAAGAGGTTAAAAAGGACACACACAGCCACGCTTACATACAAACACCAAGTATTAAAAAAGAGGGAGAAATCACCTATGGGTGATAAGAAAGAAGGAAGATCCAGGGCAGCTGAAAACCTCAGTCCTAAGCCCCACCCCAACTGGCTGCTGCTGCTGCCTCCTCCAGGTCTTCCCACGGCTTCTGGGAACAGGGACAATCTCCCCAGCTGCCCAGATTCCAGTCCAGCCCAAATTGTATCTAAAGCCTCCCTCCAATCCCGATCGCAACTCTGGAAATAAATCATTGTTAAGCTCTGGTCTTTGAGGACATAAAAGACATAGTTGTCTAATCCTGGGGTTTCCAAACCCTGGACTATGAACACTCTGGAATGGATCCTTGGGGGTGGGGGTACTTCGCAGCAATCCAGATACAGAGGTGCTATAGCATTAGGTGATTACTAAAGTCTGTCAGTTTGTCATATTGTGCTGGCTTGTGTGTTGCTATGATGCTGGAAGCTATGCCACCGGAATTTCAAATACCAGCAGGGTCACCCGTGGTGGACAGGTTTCAGTGGAGCTTCCAGACTCAGACAGACTACAAAGAAAGGCCTGGCAATCTACTTCTGAAAATTAGTCAATGAAAACCATATGGATCACAACAGAATACTGTCCGACATAGTTCTGGAAAATGAGCCCCTCAGGCTGGAGGGACACAACAGCTGCAACAATGGGCTCAAACATGCCAATGTTCATGAAGATGGCACAGGACCAGGCAATGTCTCTCATTCTGTTATACATAAGGTCACCACCGAAAACAAAGTGCAGCTACTTTCTAGCTGTTTGACCTTGGGCAGTTATTTAATCTCTTTGAGATTCACTCTTTTCACCAGTAAAAAGCAGGTAATAACATAGTGAAACCTGTGAGAGCCAGAATTCGACGGGACTGCCTTGTTTTTCCAGGTCTTGCAAGTTTTCCGCCTTTGACGGGATGCAGTCTTACCACGTTTCTATCGCTTGTTTTAGTGGAAAATATTTGAGTCTTCCGTCTCTGACAAGTTTCCGCCTTACACGGGTTCTAGCTTTTGCAGGCTTTATTGTAGTACCTACACCTTTGTGAAGTGTAGGGCTAAATGTGTAGGGTGTTGCGAGAATGTGCAGATTAAATCAGCTAATAGTATAAAAGTACTTACATAGTATTTGGTCAATAAATCAATCTTACTGGGTTATTATAATGACTAGGCCCTACCCCAGGTAATTCTCAGGCATAGCCTATTTGGGAACCAATGATCTAATGTAACCCACCTCTTCCCATTTTAGAGATGAGGCAACTGAGGGCCAAAGAAGGACAGAGACTCTGCCCAAGGCTACAAACGGAACAAGAACCCCAAAAGCCCTCAGGCTCAGCTGTGGGACCAGCCAGCTATCCCACCCATTTCACATTCCTTCCTTCTAATAGGTCCTGGGGCCTCAGCCTCTCCAGCTTCCCACTTCATGGTATGCAAACACAAGGCCAGTAGTCCCAGCATTTCTAGGCACTCTTCCTTTTCTGCCTACTATCCTGGGGGAGGAGGACAAAATACCGAATATGAGGATGTGGCCAAGGGCCTGGAATCCTGCTGAGCCTGGGTAGGTGGAACCTCTGCAGGTTGAACTTGTACAGGTTGTGACTGGCCCAGTAGTAACTCTGATGAAGTGTCAGTTCTGAGCTGCACCCAATTTTCATTCTCTCAGGGATGGGACTCCCCCCCTCCCTCCAAAGGCCTCTTTGAGACTCCCTTTCCCACACTAAAAATGCACATTCTTTGGGATTAGAGGGAGCTCCCACTTGTTTGCCCATGCTCTTGTGACCATGGTTGGTCAGCAGCCTTCACCTCTGTCTCTTCAATGTAAAAGGGGGTGCAAAGGCTACTTTTCAGGACTGTTGTCAAGACTGAATGAAATATTGTTTGTAAAGGACATTGCAGTCCCAAGCACACAGTAAGTACTCAATAAATGGTAGCATTTATTCATTCATTCCACAAATATTTATTGAGTGCCTATTATCCACAGCTTAGCTCTGAGCCAGGTGGTATAGCAAGTAACAAGGAGAGTAACCCCTTCCCTAGTCTCATGGAGCTTACCCTCTAGTGGGGAAAAAAAAAAAAATTACAGGTGGTGCTACATGAACGATAAGCAAGGTTACATGATAAGAGAATAACATGGAGGTAGGGTAGGGGAGTGGTCATGCAGTGACATTTAAGCTAAGCTGTGGAAGAGAGAAAAAGTGTTCCAGTAAACGATGCAGTGTGTTTAGGAACCTGGAGAGGCCAGTGAGGCTGAAGCTGGAGAATAATCGGCTAAGTAGTCAAAGGTAGGCAAGGGCCAGATCATGCAAGGCCTTGGAGGGCAACCCCTGGAAAGTTTAAGTAGGAGAATATCTTCATCAGATTTGCATTTTTAAAAGAGTGTTCTGTCAAAATGAGATAGTCCACTCACTTAACATTTAGCACAGTAAACCAAACCAAAACCAAACGCTTTGCCATGGAGTTGATTCTGACTCCTGGCGATCCCACGTTACAGAGTAGAACTGCTCCATAGGATTTTCTTGGCTGCCCTGGTAGTACAGTGGTTACGAGCTCGCCTACTAACCAAAAGGTCAATAGTTCTAATCCACCAGCTACTCCTTGGAAACCCTATGGGGCAGTTCTACTCTGTCCTGTAGGGTCACTAGGAGTCAGAATCAATTCAATGGCAATGGATTTGGCTTTATTTCTGTCAATAAAGTGAAAAGATAACCTACAGATTGGTAGAATATTTTCAGGAAACCATATATATTGGATAAAGGCCTAATATCCCATATATATATATAAAATTTCTATGACTTAACAAAAAGACAAAAAATTCCAATAAAAAAATGGGCAAAGGACTTAAACAGATGGTTCACCAAAGAGGACATTCAAATAGCCAATGAGCACATGAAAAGATATTCAGCATCATTAGCCATTTGGGAAATGCAAATCAAAACCACAATGAAATATCACCTCACCCCCATTAGAATGGCAATGATCAAAGAAATGGAAAACAACAGGTGTTGGTGAGGTTGTGGAGAAACTGGAACCCTCATCCACTGTTGGTGGGAATGTAAAATGGCACAGCCACTGTGGAAAACAGTTTGGCAGCAGTTCCTCAAAACGTTGAACGCAGAAATATATGACCCAGGAATCCGAATCCTAGGTATATACCCAGAAGACATGAAAGCAGGAACACAAACAGCAACCTGTACACCAATGTTCATTGCAACACTTTTCACAATAGGCAAAAGATGGAACCAACCGAAATGTCCATCAACAGATGAATGGATAAACAAAACGTGGCATATACATACATACAATGGAATATTACGCAGCCATAAAGAGAAATGAAATTCTAATGCATGCCACAACCAGGGGCTTCAAACTGGTTTGAGTGGCTCAGCCATGGCCAACTGAAACAAGGGCAGTCTATGCATTGCATAGCAACCAAATCTCTTGTGCAATGGCTTTTGACCCAAGTAGGAGATAGGCACTGGTACCCCGCATCACTTTGAATGTGTGTTGCTATCCACAGTCCTGCCAATAATCCAATCTCCTGCATCAGGAAACTTTCAGGAGCCTGATGCAGGAGACTGGATTATTAGCAGGACTGTGGAGAGCAACACATATTCAAAGAAGTGTGGTCAGGCACCATCTTTAAGCGGGGCACCACTGCCTATTTCCTACTCCCTACTCTGGTCAAAAGCCAGGCGCAAGAGACTTGGTTGCTAGGTGAACGCTTACACTGTCCTTGTTTCCATAGGCCATGACTGAACTGCTTCAAACAGGCTGGAAGCCCTGGTCACAACATGGATGAACCTTGAAAACATACTGAGTAAAAGAAGTCAGCTGCAAAAGGACAGATACTGTATGATTTCACTTACATGAAATAAGCAAATATATGGAAACCAAAGATTGTTAGTAGTGACAAGGGGTGGGAGGGAAGAGGATAGGGGAAATTTTTGTTTGAGGGGCACTGAGTTTACATTAATGGTGGAATATTTTAGAAAAGGAGAGCAATAATGGTGGCAAAAAATAAAATTGTTCTGCCCATTGTAAAGGAAATGAAATGGATTACAAAGGTCCCTAACAGTGGAAGTGGGCAGACTTCTTTTAGAAAGCTACTGCAGACGTCCAAGTGAGAGATGATAGTGACTTGATTTGGTCTAAGGCAACAGAGAAAAACAGACAAAACAGATCTTAAATTACTGACTGATTAGACGTGGGGAGTGAGGAAGAGGGAGGAATCAAGAATCACTGTTTGATCCTAAAGACTCTCAGGCTTTGGCTTAAATGACTAGGTTGACAGACGGCCATTTAGTAAGAAGGAGAACACTGTGGGACAAACAGGTCTGAGAGGAGATACCTGGAGCTCCATTTGCCAGGTGCTCTTGTTAAGTCTGAAGTACTCATTGCAAGCCACGCAAGAGGAGACTAAGTAGGCAGAGTTGGATGGGTTAGGGGTGTACGATATATATATATATATGTCTGTGTGTGTGTGTATATATATGTATATATATATATATAACAGGTATCCCCTTGTTCAGGCAGGCAACTTGCACCCCTGGCCAGGCTGGCAGCCAGTTCATTGTGTCCAGGGCCCTGCCATGCCCAAGGCAAATCTGCCATCAGTTCATCAGAATGACCTGCAACAGTTAGTTGCACCTGGGAGGGAGACCAGAGACAAGCTACTGTTGTTTCTTTTTTATGGGCTTGAGGCTATGAGTATAAGAGACAGTTCACCAGCAGGCTGAGAGACTGGTGGAGTGTGAGGAAGAAGTGTGACAGAAGCTTACAACAGAATCTCTTACAACATTCAGGGTCTCTGGAGTCCCATCAACTTGGTTCAAATCTTGTCTTTCTCTTCCAGTCTTGGGCAAGACATTTCACCTTTCTGAGTCTGAGTCTCAGTTTCTTCCTCTGTAAAGAGAGATTGATGTGTCCAGCTTGCAGTGAGATGCCGCAGAATGGTAGCCAAACACAAGTGGCCAAGCAGGTGTTGACTGAGTTGGTTTCAAGCCACAATATTGAATTTTTTGTTAATGCCCCATCATACGAACCACTTCATATAGTCCTTATTTTTCTGTCTCCACATTAGGCCTTGCCCACAGGTCAGCCCATCGTTAGCACCAATTTACTAACATAATTCTGTTTCCTGTTTTTTCACCCAGCCTATTATTGTACTTTTCCATGCTTTTAGATCATAATTCATTTACATGTCTATTGAACATACCAATCTACTGACTAAAATATGAGCCTCACTGGGGCCCTGGCCACTTATTGTATCCTCCGTAAGCAACAACTCTTAACTTCTCACAACAAGCCAAAGAAGGCACCATTAACTGTTGTCAACTCAGTCTCCAATTCATGGCGGCCTCATGCACAAGGAATCATACTGTTGTGATCATAGGGTTTTCACTGGCTCCAGATGATTGCCAGGCCTTTCTTCCTAGTCCATCTTAGTCTGCAAGCTCTGCTGAAACCTGTTTAGCATCAAAGCAACATGCAAGCCTCCACTGACAGATGGGTGGTGGCTGTGCTTGAGCACTGGCCAAGAATTGAACCTGGGTCTCCCGCATGGAAGGTGAGAATTCTGCCACTGAACTACCACTGCCCTCTATTACTCTCATTTCACAGTTGAGGGAATTGAGGCTCAGAGAGGTGAATTTCCTTGCCTAAGTTCACACAGCCAGTAAATGAAAGCCAGGAAAGAAACACAGGTATATCTGACTGATAAAAAACAAACAAACAAGTCTGCCTAAGGCAGGCCATGACCAAGGCAGGGAGCTGTGGCAGCCTGGGCAAGCCTCCACAGGATTCCTCTATGAGAGGAGCTTGGCCAAACACAACAAGGAGCAGAGAGCAGAAGCCGGCTACTGAGAGGAAGAGGATGGTGAGACCAGAGAGGAAACACTGAAGCAGCTAGGGCCTAAGAGGGTAGGACAGGTGAGAAAAGAAGTGAGGAAGGACAATGGGTACAACTCCTTGATGTGGTGGACAGAGCACTGGCTTTGGAGTCTGACAGACTTGAGTTCTCTTTGAGCCTCAGTTTCTTCATCTCTAAAATGGGCTGTTGTGAGTAATCACTGAGGCAGGGCAGGCAATGAGGGGGCACTATTGTTGTTGTTAGGTGCCATCGAGTCAGTTCCAACTCATAGAGACTCTATGTACAACAGAATGAAACACTGCCTGGTCCTGCGCCATCCTCACAATTGTTGCTATGTTTGAGCCCATTGTTGCAGCCACTGTGTCAGTCCATCTCGTTGAGGGTCTTCCTCTTTTTCACTGACCCTTTACTTTACCAAGCATGATGGTCTTCTCCAGGGACTGGTCCCTCCTGATAACATGTCCAAAGTACGTACCACAGTCTCATCACCCTCACTTCTAAGGAGCATTCTGGCTGTACCTCTCCTAAGATAGGTTTGTTCATTCTTCTGGCAGGCCATGGAATATTCAATATTCTTCACCAACACCATAATTCAAATGCATCAATTCTTCTTTGGTCTTCCTCCTTCATTGTCCAGCTTTTGCATGCATATGAGGTGACTGACAATACCATGACTTGGGTCAGGCACACCTTAGTCCTCAAAGTGACATCTTTGCTTTTTAACATTTTAAAGAGGTCTTTTGCAGCAGATTTGTCCAATGCAATATGTCTATTGATTTCTTGACTGTGGTTCTGTGGGTGTTGATTGCGGATCCAAGTGAAAAGAAATCCTCAACAACTTCAATCTTTTCTCCATTTATCATGATATTGCTTATTGGTCCAGTTGTGAGGATTTTGGTTTTATGTTGAGGTGTAATCCATACTGAAGGCTGTAGTCTTTTATCTTCATCAATAAGGGCTTCAAGTCCTCTTCACTTTCAGCAAGCAAGGTTGTGTTACCTGTTTATCGCAGGTTGTTAATGAGTCTTCCTCCAACCCTGATGCTTTGTTCTTCTTCAGACAGTCCAGCTTCTCAGATTATTTGCTCAGCATACAGATTGAATAAGTATAGTGAAAGGATACAACCCTGACGCACACCTTTCCTGAGCCCTCTATCTGCACAAGTTAGTCCTTTTTACAGACTCTTTAATTGCTCTGGGTATATTTTTAAGGAGACAATGAGTGTCTGGGCTGGGCATAAGGAGTAGTTTTCTGTCCCTTCCCAACTCCCATCCTTGGATAAACACAGCTTCCATCTTCAAGGAGCTTAAAATCTGGGATAAGAGCGAGACATAGTATTCACAAATAATTAAAAGTCTGATACAGAATCGACTTCCACTAATGGGCAGTCTCTCCTAGAATGCTTCCATCTGCCCTCTGAGGTGGGTATGATCACACATACACACACACAGGTTTTATAGATAAGGAAGCTGAGGCTCAAGAAAGGGCAGTGATGGCCCCAGGACACAGAGGTAAAATGAAATCCCAAGTTTCCTAACCACTCCCAACCACAGCCAGAACACCCTCCCACTCCACCCCTCTACACACATTTCGTCTCTCTGGGCCTCAGTTTCCTCATTTGTTGAATGAAGAAGAGGAGAGGCAGATCAGACTAGATAGCCTTCCAGGAGGGCATCGTGTTCCTGCTGTGACCCTGTCACCTCACCTCACCACAACCTCATTTCTTTAAAGGGGGATAAAGTCCTCTCTGACTATAGCAGCTGTCCCCTTGCTCCTCCATGCCAAGAGGCAGACACTTGCCTGCCAGACTCAGAGGTTGAACAATCTCTTTGTGTGAAAAGTCCCGAGGAGGGAAGGGAGGAGAGGGGCTCATCTGTCAACATCTGCTGAGCTCCTGCTATGTGCCAGGCACAGAGCTGGTACACTTTGCATGAAGAGCTCTTCACCTGGGGTTCCCTTGCTTGCAGACTTGTGCCTGGGCCTATATGTGTTCATTTTTCTGAGGAAAGAGGCCACACTTATCACCAGATGCTTCGAACCACTGCCTTATGGAAATCGTAGGATATCAGTAATCCTCACGACATGCCTCCTACATTCATTTTACAGATAAGGCAACTAAAACCAAACCAAAACTATTGCCATCGAGTCGATTCCAACTCATACCAACCCTATAGGACAGAGTAGAACTGATCCATAGGGTTTCGAAAGCTGTAACCTCTACGGAAGCAGACTGCCACATCTTTCTCCCTCGGAGTGGCTGGTGGGTTTGAACTGTGGACCTTTCAGTTAGTAGCCAAGCTCTTTAACCACTGAACCACCAGGCATAAGGCTTGGGAATTGGAAGTTACAAAGCTGAACAAAACAGGATTCCTGCTCTTGAGATGTCTTTGCAATAGGAGCCTGGTGAACTCCTAACTTATTTTCCCAGACTCTACTCATAGGCCTTTTTGGAGGAAACCTTCCTGCCTCCTTTACCTTTCATGGCTTGGTCCCTGCCTCCTCCAATTATATATCATCTTGTTTCTCCTCTCCTCACACGCTGTGCTCCAGTCAGACTGAAACACCTGTGGTATCCTGATCAGAACACTCACCTATACCTCCATGTCTCTGCATGTGCCGTGCCCCTACCTGATCACCCTAACCCCTTCACCCACAGTACACATACCTCCCTAACTCTTACTGTTCCTTCAAAACCCCGTTCAAGAGTTACCTCACCTCACTCCTGGCCCTACTATGCAAGGCTGGGTGTACCCCTCAGTGTTCCCTTAACACTCCACACACTTATCTTCTACTAGGGCAGAAGTCACACTTGGTTAGAGGAGCTCAATTAATATCAGATGAATGAATGACTTACTGGCAGCAGCGCCCAAAATTCCAAGGGCATACCTCGGTAATTACACTGGACCCAAACTGGGAACCCACGTGACCAAAACCCAAATTAAACCCATTGCTGAGTCGATTTCGACTCATAGCGACCCTACAGGACAGAGTAGAACTGTCCCACAGGGTTTCCAAGGAGCGGCTGGTGGATTCAAACTACTGACCTTTTGGTTAGCAACCTGAGCTCTTAACCGCTGTGCCACCAGGGCTCCAGGGAACCCACATGAGGTCTCCCCAGAGAGACCAGGAGCTACATACAGGCCACACGGGGCCCTTCTCACCATTGTTCCCCAGCCCTGCAAGAGCGACACACAGTAAACGGCCAGTAAGTAATCTGTTGACAGAGCGAGCTGATGCGGAGATCACAGCACACCTCTTCAATGGGTCAAAAGTCTTCCTCTTGGTTCCCAGCAGTAGCCCCTCACCTGCCTACCCTCGAGTTTCTAAAGCAACCCCTCTCCCGGCAGGATTCCTTCCGTGCTCTGCAAACTGCTTTCTCCAATGCAGGAAGAAATCACTTTTTCCGCCCCGGAAACAGCCCTCGCCAGGGCGGCCAGCCCCAGTCTAGGAGGTGCGCGTGTCTGCGCACCCCGGGCCGAAGAGGCCACTCAGGCGAGCGAGGCTGGAGCGCCGCAGCCGCGTGCATTCCGCCCCGTCGTCCGGCTGGCCGGCCGCCGCGCTCGGGAAGTTTGAATCTCCCGCCCGCGCGGACGCCGCGGGGCTGGCGTGCGAGCCGCGGGCGCAGAGGGGTCGCGCGTCCCTTGCTGAGACGAGAAGGGTCCGACTGGCCCCCGGATGCCACGCGGGGCGGTAGCAGTGCGCGCCCGCACCCGCGCGGTCCTGCCGCCCGGCTTCACGTGGTGCCAGCACCGCGCGACCCGGGCGCGCGCGAGCAACGGCCCCCGCCCGCCGCCGGAGCAGCCCGTGTTCGGGCTATGGCAGTCCTGCTCGCAGCCCTTCGCCCAACCCTCGGCCCGTCTCCAGCGCGACCTACCTGGGCGCAGATCGGATACAAGGAACTCCACCGCTCTCAGGCCCGGCCGCGAACTGCCCCAGAGCATGCGCTCTGCAGGCCTCCGGCCCCGACCCCGACCCCGGGCGAGAAAGGAAAACAAAGAGGCCGGCGGCCCCTGGAGGCCGCCTCAGGAACTGCAAGTGGAGCGCTCCGGCTAGGGAGCTCCGTGCCTAGTCTCTATCCCATGGCCAAGCTACAGTTGTGTATTTTTGAAACCGTATTTTTCCTAACTTCAGATCGGGACAAGTGGACTGACAACAGGAAAGGTGACTTGAAATCAGAGTTTGTTTGGGAAAATCTGGTGCGGGAGGGACTGTACAGAGAAAAGAGATACTGATCTCTCCTGCCCTCACTAGGATCCGTATGAGAGAAAGACGTGACATGGGTATGGCACGGGGCATCTGGCTCAGCCTAGGGCTAAGAAAGGCTTTCCAAGTTAAGTCTAGGAGGGCATCCTAGAGGGAGAAACAACACTTGCAGTGACAGGGAGTGATGAGGGCCCAGGGTGGCTGTGGTTTGAAACTGCTAAGTGAAGTCTGGCTGGAGCAGAGGGTACCCGTGGGAGTGGCAGGAGAGAAAACCAGAAAGGTAGAATCAGATTATGGAAACAGGGTTTTGTGTGTCTAAGGAGTACGACCTGAGGCAATGGGGAGCTATGGAAGGGATTTGAGCAGGTGAGTGACATGTCAGATTTTTGTTTTAGAAGGATCAATCTGGAGAACAGACTTCATGAAGGGAGACACTGAAGGTTGGGATGCTGGACAAGTGAGGGTGATCAGATAAGAAAAAGGGTGTGAATTAGGGCTGGGAGCTGGAGATGGAAAATAGGCACCAAACAGACTACCCCCTCTTGCTAACACACTCTTTCTTCAAGATGGATAGCAAACAGTTGAGGATTTCAGGTGTTCCCTAAGGTGACCTTTCAGCCATTTGATTGATCTGGGAGTTTCTCAGATCAGGGCAGTGACCTCTGCAGGAGGATGTTTTCTCCATTGCATGTTGATTCTGATTCTGAAAGTAAACCTATCATATCCAAGCTTCCCAGAACCTCTCATATGTGTTTATTGACCACCTGAATTTCTAATAATATGCAGAGCCCATCCCAAAGCACTACCCTATACTGATATTTTCTTACCTCTCCAAGTTTACCTCTGCCTCCATCACGGACTTTTCTTTTGGACAAGATACTGTGAAATTCCTCCAAGTTTTAACCTTGGGGTCTCTGATCTTCTCTCTCTGCTGTCTTCCTCCAAGATGTTACTCATTCACATGCTTAATAATAAAAATGATTATCATTATCACTGATTTTATAAAACCCTTTACTTTGTTAACCATGGAAACATTTCCATGTCCATTGGCTCATTTGTTCCTCACAAAAGCCTCATGACAGCTGGCAAATGAGAAAACTGAGGTTCACCAAGGTTAAGTAAGTTCTCCGAGGTCATCACACAAGTGCTGGAAGAGGACCAGGACTCCTGTTTAGGGCCAAGCTATCACCTTTGAAATAAGGACAGTCCATCTGATCTGGTTCTGACCTCCACTCCAGTTTGCAGCCCTACATCTCTACCCAGAATACCCAACACCTTAAACTTGGGGTTCAAAATAAAACTCCTTACTTTTCTATGGACCCAGGTTCCCTCCCCAGTAACTGCTTTTCTAATCCCTCCCCCTCCTGTCTTCTTCTTGTTTCTATTTCTGCCTATCTGCACTAAAACACCAGCCTCTGGGCCTGTCTCCTACCTCTCATCTCTTGATCTTCTTTCATTTCATCTAGGTCCCCAGGGTTAGTTTCCCTAAACTGTGGATTTCTGTGAGATTACCCTGCTTAGATGGAGCCCTGGTGGCACAGTGGTTAAGAGCTGGGCTGCTAAGCAAAAGACCGACAGTTTGAATCTACCAGCTGCTCCTTGGAAACCCTATGGAACAGTTCTGCTCTGTCCTATAGCGTCATTATGAGTTGGAATCGACTTGATGGCAACGGGTTTTATTACCCTGCTTAGAAATCTTTAAAGCCTCATTTCAATTTAACAAGCATTTCTTCAGTGCTGTGCTTGGAGCACCAGGCTCCAAATGCCTCAAGTTGTTGATTTCCCATTTTTCCTGAGCCTCTGCACTGTACGCTGAAGGTGCCCATACTCATTCCTGCCTTCTCACCTTTATCTGGGCTATTCTCCCTACCAGGTGGCTTTTTTCTTGCCTAACTGAATTCTTGACATATTTTAAGACCCAAATCAGCATCTACCTCCGTGAAGCCTCCTTTGGCTCCACTGATTTTTTTTCTTATCTGAGCACAAATATCAATTTTAGTTTTTTTCAGAGTCATTCTTTTATATATTCAACATGTCCTGTAATGAGAACAATCAATCACTCTAACTCGACCTAGAACAGACACATGACAGAACTAGAAGTGAAGGGCATTAAGACAATTACTGTAACTATACTCCATACGTTCAAAAAGTCGATACATGGAAAACATAAAAGAGATCCAAAGTGAACTTCTTGACATGAAAACTACAGTGTTTAACATGACAACTACACTGAATGGGATTAACAGCAGGTTAGTGAATTTGAAGGCATAGCAACAGAAACTATGCAAAATGAAACAGAGAGAAGAAAATTGAATTTAAAAAAAAATGAAAAGAGAATCAGTGAGCTATAGAACAACTTCAAGTGGTCTAATATACAGGTAGTTGGAGTCCCTGAAAGAGAAGAAGGGAGTAGACAGAAAATATATTTGAAGAATTAATGACTGAAAAATGTCAAAACTTGATGAAAACTATAAATCTACAGATCCAAGAAACTGAACAAACCTCAAGCACAAGAAACAAGAAAACTATACCAAGAATAATCAAATTGCTCAAAGCTAGTGATAAATAGAAAATCTTAAAAGTAGTCAGAGTGGTTATGATTGAAATGAGCAAATTCATAAAACCCAGGAAGGTGGTGCTAGTCCTGGCTGGACCCCACTCTGGACGCAAAGCTGTCATTGTAAAGAACATTGATGATGGCAACTCAGACCACCCCAACAGTCATGCTCTGGTGGCTGGAATCGATCATTATCCCTACAAAATGACAGCTGCCATGGGTAAGAAGAAAACTGCCAAGAGGTCTTTTTTTTTTTTTTAACATATGAAATTTTATGAAACTATCACAAAGATTGAAGAAGAGCTATATGTATCAACATTAAATGACATCCAAGGTATAGTAAATATAAAGCTGTATGTATAGCTAATCCATTTTTTTTTTGGTGGGGGGGGTGGCTATTTTTTTTTTTTTAATTGTACTTCAGGTGAAGGCTTACAGAACAAATAGTTTCTCATAAAA
>NW_004443984.1:1320639-1369065 GCF_000243295.1 Trichechus manatus latirostris
CATCAAGAAAGCAGTGCCAGGAGCAGAGCGCGTCCTTTGGACCGGGGTCCCTGTGCAGAGAAGCTCCTAGTCCAGGGGAACACTGAAGAGAAGAAGGCCGACAGAGAGGAAGAAGCCTTCCCCTGGAGCTGATGCCCTGAATTTGGACTTTTAGCCTACTTTGACTATGAGGAAATAAACTTCTCTTCATTAAAAAAAAAAAGAAGGCAGTGGAGCAATGTTTTTGAAGTATTCCAGCAAAAGTATATCCAAGCAAAAATATCTTTAAAAAATGAAGGTGAAATAATGGTATTTTTAGACATACAGAAGCTAAAAGAATTCATCACTAGCAAGGTTAAAGGAAGAAATGTTAAAGGAAGTCATTTGGGCAAAAGGGAAGTGATACCAGATGAAAAATCTCGATCTACACAAAGGAATAAAGAGCAGTGGAAATGTAACTATATAGGTAAATATATAAGATTTTTTCTTAAAATTTAAAACTTGTTAAAAGATAATTGCCTAGTACAACATGGTGAATGTAATTAATGTTAAAAAAAAAAGATAATTGCCTCTTTAAACAAAAACAATAACAATGTATTGTGGGTATTATAACATATAAAGGTAAAATGCATGACAATAACATAAACACTGTGAGGGGAGAAATGGAAGTACTCAATTGTAAGATCCTCATACAATAATAAGTGAAATAATATATCATTTGAATGTAGACTCTAATAAAATGTAAAGATGTACATTATAAACCCTAAAACAATCACTAAAATTTAAAAAAAAAGTTACTAGCTAATAAGTCAGCAAAGAAGATAAAATGGAATCAGAAAAAAAATACTCAATTGTTTTTTAAAAAGGCAGAAAAAGACAAAAACAAAAGAAGAACAGGTGAGGGCGGGTGTGGCGGGAGAAGAGAAAGATGATAAGACTCAAATCTAAGCCCATCAGTAATTATATTAAAAGCAAATGGTCTACCCCCCAAGATGATGGCCCTTAGACACGCTTCAAACTTGGAACTAAACCCACTCCCGGAGATCACCTTTCAGTCAAACAACAGGCAGGCGTATAGAGCAGAACAATAACACCAGTGAGGAATGAGCTCCTCAGAACATTAAAATATATGCGACTAAAAGGGTAGTATTTACTCAAAAACAAAGTTCAGAAGTCAGGAAGGGGCAGGAAAACTAGGTGAATGGAAACAGGGAACCCAGGGTAGGAGTGGGGAGAGTGCTGACACATTGAGGGGATTGCAACCAATGTTACAAAAAAATCTGTGTGTAAATTGTTGAATGGGAAACAGATTTGCTCTGTAAACTTTCACCTAAACCACAATAAAATGTTAAATTAAAAAAAAAAATTAATGCTCTAAATACCCCAATTAAAAGACAGAGATTGTCATACTGGATAAAAAAGGAAAAATTAACTATATGCTGCCTATGAGAAATATATTTTAAATATAAATACACAAATAGGTTAAAAATAAAAAGATAGAAAAAGATATGCAATGCTAACTCTGGTCAAAAGAAAGCTGGAATGGCTATATTAATAGCTAACAAAGGAGCTTTCAGAGGAAAGAATATTGCCACAAATAAATAATGTAATTTAATAATGATAAAGCAGTCAATTAATCACAATGACCAATTCTAAACATATATGCAACTAATAACATAGCTTCAAAATACCTGATGCAAAAACTGATAGAAGTGCAAGGAGAAATAGACAAATCTACATCTATAGTTGGAGATTTCAATATCCCTCTCTCAATAATTGACAGAACAGTAGGCAGAAAATCAGCAAGGATATAGTAGACTTGAACAACACAGTCAATCAATTTGAACTGATTAGCATTTATAGAATGCTCTACCAAGCAACAGCAGAATAGACATTCAAAACACTTGCCAAGATAGACCATATTCTGGGTCATAAAACAAGTCTCAATAAATTTAAAAGGATTCAGTTCATACGAAGCCTTTTCTTAGGCCACAATGGAATTAAATTAGAAACTAGTAACAGAAAGATCTTTGGAAATCCACAAATATTTGAAAAGTAAATAACTCACTTCTAAATGACCCATAGAACAAAGAAGAAACCAAAAAAAAATTCAAAACTATTTTGAACTTAATTAAATTAATATACAACATAAACACCAGACGAGAAACTAGATAACCGGAAGCTCCTAAAAATCAAACACTTATGCTCATCCAAAGACTTCACCAAAAGAGTGAAAAGAGAACTGACAGACTGGGAAAAAAATTTTTGACTATGACAAATCTGATCAGCGTCTAATCTCTAAAATCTACAAGACACTGCAAAACCTCAACAACAAAAAGACAAATAACCCAATTAAAAAATGAGCAAAGGATATGAACCGGCACTTCACCAAAGAAGACATTCAGGTGGCTAACAGACACATGAAGAAATGCTCATGATCATTAGCCATTAGAGAAATGCAAATCAAAACTACAATGAGATAACATCTCACACTAAGGCTAGCATTAATCCAAAAAAAAAACCAAAACAAAATAATTAATGTTGGAGAGGTTGTGGAGAGATCGGAACACTTATACACTGTTGGTGGGAATGTAAAATGGTACAACCACTTTGGAAATTGATTTGGCGCTTCCTTAAAAAGCTAGAAATAGAAGTACCATATGATCCAGCAATTCCGCTCCTTGGAATATATCCTAGAGAAATAAGAGCCGTCACACAAATAGATATATGCATACTCATGTTCATTACAGCACTGTTCACGATAGCAAAAAGATGGAAACAACCTAGGTGCCCATCAATGGATGAATGGATAAACAAATTGTGGTATATTCACACAATGGAATACTACATCAAAGAATCTATGAAACATAACATGGAGGAATATGGAAGGCATTATGCTGAATGAATTTAGTCAGTCACAAAAGGACAAATATTGTATAAGACCATTATTATAAGAACTCAAGAAAAGGTTTAAACACAGAAGAAAACATTCTTTGATGGTTATGAGGGTTGGGAGGGAGGGAGAGGGGGATTCACTAAGTAGACAGTAGACAAGAATTATCTTGGGTGAAGGGAAGGACAGCACACACTACAGGGGAAGTCAGCACAACTGGACTAAACCAAAGCTAAGAAGTTACCTGAATACAACCAAACACTTCGAGGGACAGAGTAGCACGGGTGGGGGTCTGGGGACCATGCTTTCAGGAGACAGCTAGGTCAACTGGCATAACAAAGTTTATGAAGAAAATGTTCTGCATCCTAATTTGGTGAGTGGCATCTGGGGTCTTAAAAGCTAGTGAGCAGCCATCTAAGATGCATCAATTAGTCCCAACCTACCTGGAGTAAAGGAGAATGAAGAACACCAAAGTCACAAGGAAAGTATTAGCTCAAGAGTCAGAAAGGGCCACATAAACCAGAGACTCTTATCAGCTTGAGACCAGAAGACCTAGATGGTGCCTGGCTACCACCAATGACCACCCTGACAAGGAACACAACACAGTCCCTGATGGAGCAGGAGAAAAGTGGGGTGCAGAACTCAAATTCTAGTAAACAGACCAGACTTAATGGTTGAGAATGGATGAACCCCAGAAAGCATGGCCCCCAGACTCTCTGTCAACCCAGAACTAAAACCATTCCTGAGGCCAACTGTTCAGACAAAGATTAGACTGGACTATGGGACATAAGATGATACTTGTGAAGAGTGTGTTTCTTAGCTCAAGTAGCTACATGAGACTAAACGGGCAGCTCCTGTCCAGAGGCGAGATGAGAAGGCAAGAGGGTCAAGAGCTGGTTGAATGAATACGGAAGTCTGGGGTGTAAAGGAGGAGTGTGCTGTCACAGTATAGGGATAGCAATTAGGGTCACGTAACTATGTCTATGTGTAAATTTTTGTATGAGAGACTAACTTGAATTGTAATCTTTCACTTAAAGCACAATTAAAAATGATTAATACACAACATAACAGTTTTTGGGATGCTGTTAAAGGAGTATTGGGGGAAATTTATAGCACTAAAATGCCTATGTTAGAAAAGAATAAAGGTCTCAGTTTGATGACTTCAGCTTTTACCATAAGAATCTAAAAAAACCCAACACAAACAAAAAATTAAACTCAAAGTAAACAGAAGGAAATAATAAAGATTGAAGAAGAAATCAACAAAATAGGAAAAAAATTAACATCAACCAGTGCTTGTTATGTGCCAGGCACAGTGCTAAGTACTTGGCTTACATACGTTGTCCCTTCTCTTGAGGATCCTCCAACTAGTAGGTTCCCACCAAACCCACTGCCATCGAGTTGATGCTGACTTATAGCGACCCTATAGGACAGAGTAGAACTGTCCCATAGGGTTTCCAAGGCTGTAAATCTTTATGGAAGCAGACTGCCACATCTTTCTCCTATGGAGTGGCTGGTAGGTTCAAACCGCTGACCTTTTGGTTAGCAGCTGAACACTTAACCACTGCGCCACCAGGGCTCCTACTAGTAGGTTAAAGGGACATTAATAGGAAAATAATCACAAGTGTTAATGAAGGAATCTGAAGGTGCCAGCCCTCCTGTGAGAACCAGGGAGAACATTCTGGATGCTTAGAGAACAGGAAGTCAGGTTCGTGACTCTAGAGACTAGCGGAACTTCACATCCCATTCTATATGACCTTGGACAAATAACCTTTTCTTGTGTTCCTTATCTAAAAAATGGATTTAATACAAGTCCCTGTACCACATAGGGCTATTGAGAGGATTAGAGAGTGCCTGGCACATGGTAAATCTTCATCAAATGTGGGGGACAATCATATAGATGGAGGTTCCACTGGAGGGAAAGATATGCAAAGACAGAAAGGGATGAAAGACCTGTGTCCAGGGAAGGGCCTCCTCTCTCCAAGGAAACTGTACTTATCTCCACTTCAGTGTCATTTTCCAGTGTCAAGTAAAGCTAGGCACATAGGTATATAATTCATTACAATTGGAATTTAGTGGTTACCAAATTAGCCCAGTATAAAAAACTTCTGTGGCTTAAACCAGATGGAAATAAGGTTAATACTTTTTGAGGTGGTATGATGTAGGGTAAGTGCAGATTCTATAGTCAATTGCCTTGGCTCAAATCCATGATCTGCCTCTTACTAGCTGTGTAACTTGGGTAACTTTCTCAAATCCTCCACCTTGTTTCTCATCTGTAAAGTGGGCACAAAAAGAGTACCTACCTTACAGAGGTGCATGATTGATTAGACAGTATACACATATCTTCATACAGTGACTGGTACATAAGAAACCCTCAATAACTAACTATTGTTAATTCAAAGCTAATAGCATCTATGATGTGGCTTTGGAGTTAGGTTCAAATCCTGGTTCTGCTTACCACCTGTTTGATCTTGGTCAAGTTACTAATCCTTGAACCTCCTTTTTGTCTCCTGGAAAAGTAGGGTGGTTTAGTACCTAGTAGATTCATGAATGGTGGCAGATCTCATGCATTTAACAAAATTTGATACTATAGCCCTGATTATTTGCTCGGGAAAAACCAAAACCAAACCCATTGCTGTGGAGTCCATTCTGACTCATAGTGACTTTATAGGACAGAGTAGAACTGCCCCATAGAGCTTCCAAGGAGCTGCTGGTAGAAAACTGCTGACCTTTCGGTTAGCAGCCACAGCTCTTAACTACTGCACCACCAGGGCTCCTGTTTGAGAGAAGGCACAGAATAATTTTAACCAAACCACTGTACTTATCTGTCAGGGACTATACTAAGCATTTTACAGGTATTTATATAATCATTATAGCTTTTACCACCTCCATTCTACAGGTGAGGAAATTGAGGCAGAGAGGTTAAGTGACGTGCCCAAAGTCGCATGGGCAGTGTCAGGATTCAAACCCAGGCAGTTCAAGTCCAAGTTTAGAAGCAGCCACCATGAAACAACCAGGAATTAACTGCTGGAGGTAGTTTTCTTGTACCATTCATAGCTAGAACATTTTTTGGCTTCAGCTACACCTAGACATCAGGAATAATGCATGATTTTTCAGGCCAGGTCCACTCTGAGAATTTCAATTGAAAGTTTCCTCTAAATCCACTGGTTGTAGGGAAAAAGCTTTTTAGGGAGCACCTAACTCTCCATGAGGGTGTGTGCGCGTGTGGGATGAGCACTGGTGGCAGCGTTTAAGTGACTGGACAGATTTAAAGCCTTGGAAGCAGAGGCAGTTTTACTGTCTTATAGGGTCACTGACGGCCAACGGCGATAGGTGTGGTACCAAGATGAGAAATGTAGTTGAGAACTGGACACATGCTGGTTCCAGGGTCTTTTGGAGAGGTAAGCTATTCTGTGCAGGTTCCCCTAACTCCTAGCTGTTGAACTCAGGCAATTTTTAGCCTTTTTGTTCCTAGGTTGGAAAGCCTTGCGGCATAGTGGTTAAGAACTATAGCTACTAACCAGCACCACTTTTAAACTATGGAGCAGTGGTCTGTCCTATAGGGTCACTGAGTCAGAAATCACTCGATGGCAGTGGGTTTTGTTCCTAGGTTCTGCCATTTGAAGACTGGGATTAAAATGCCCAGTACAGGGTTAACAAGCACAGGTAAGCACTTCAAGTGTTGCTACTGGTCTAGGAATAAATGTTGCTGTACCTTGGAATCCCTTGAAAAAAAAAACCCCAAGCTCTCCATTACCAAGACTAAAAATACAAGTCATGAACAATTAGCTCCCAACTCCTCCAAATGTGACTTATTTTTAAGTTTCCACTGGGACAGTTCACAGGGCAGATCAAATTCACTTAGCTACCACTCAAAACTGAATCCAGGTTCTTAAATGGAATCATGGCTGTTCCACCCCATCCCTCCATTGTCAAATTCACTTAGTCCCTTCCACAAAATAGACACTACCTTCTAGGTGGATCCCTGCTAGTCCCCATCCTTGAGTCCCATTTCTCTATAGAGCTAGCTACCAGTGAGGGGAGCCTGCAAAGCTTCCATTGTGACTCAACCTTTTGGTCACTCAGGTTTCTTATTTAGACTCAAGCACATTGCTGGAACACAGGTAGTAGGGTTTATCCAGCTCAGTAGCTGCACAGATTTAAGCCAAATTTGCCTATAAATCCCTTTCTTATACTCAACCCAAACCTCCCCTATATACAACACTCTATAGGTACGATCAAGCTGCCCATAGACCAACTATAGTGAAAATGGAGATTTACCCAGTTTTTCTGGCTTTCATCAAGCTTATTTTGCATTAGGAATATAATAGGAGCCCAGGCAGTACAGTGGTTAAGAGTGATGGGTGCTAACTAAAAGATCAACAGTTCGAATACACCAGCAGCTCCATGGAAACCCTATGGGGGCAGTTCTACTGTCGTAGGGTCCCTGTGAGTTGGAATTTTTTGGGGAGGCAAAGCATCCAGTTCCTGGAGTCAAGCAAGTGCTCAGGGGCTTACAAAGTATTCAAGCAACAAGGCATTACAGGTAACTTTTGCTCTGCTAATGCATTTATTACCCATTGTATGTATATAAAAGAACACACACCAGTATGCAAACAGCCTTTATTTTATAAACACAGTGGTTTCTAGGGCTCACCTGAGAATTTGTACTTCTAACCAATTCCCAGATGATCCATGGACAGTCTGACTAGAACAGTAGACTGACCTTTAACTAAATGTCAGTTTTTAAAGCCCTAACATTGACTTAAGTGTGCCAATTAAAAATTTCACGTCCTTCATGTTTAGAAAAACATCCACCTTTTAACTCCTGCCCAAAGTGAGGCTCCTCTTCTCTTCTAAAATCAGAAAAAAAAAAAAAAAAACAGGTTTAGACTCTTATTAGGCCTTCAATGTTAAATTTTAGTATATTAGACATGTTTCCTGCATGGTTTGTCTCCTCAGTCATTGTCCACAGGACTCTGAGAAGCCGTAGGAATATGCAGGCGCAGACTCAAGGCCCAGCTTTATCTCCAACGTTGTGGAAAGGGACTGTACATCATAGGGCAGAGCCCTATGCTCCCACAGGCCACCAGGACAGAGCCCGGGCAGAGTGACCTCCCAGGAATATCCACGTTGGAATGCCTGACTAATCACTGTAATCAGTAACTTACAAAAGCAATACTGCTAGAAAACAGCATCATCTCTCAAAACATTTCCAAGGACTTTCATGATTTACTCACCTTGGAGTATAAATGTAGATTTGAGAAAACCCTGTAAAAACAAGACCATTAGGGTTAGTAACTTTTAACAGTTCAAAACCACATCAAATCACTGCCATTATTTCTATCATGGCTTACCTAATCAACTGTTCACAGAACTGAAAAGCTATGGGAATAACGAAGGCACATATGCATGTTGTATATTACATGTGTGCAAGGTTTGCTACTGAGACTTTATGAAAAACATCCCATCTCAGTCTCAATTCCTTCATCTGTAAAGAATCAATAGTCTCAGGTAAAGAGATGGCAAAGATCTGAAAATCTTAGCAGTGTTTTACTAAGCAGAATTAAAAAGCACTCTCCACAGAATGTGAAGACACATGGAAGAAATTTTCAACATGCTTACAAAAATGTCATAAAACACAAGACCTAGTTTATATCTGGATGCGACAAACTGAGAAACAGTAACTGGCGTTCAACAGAGAAGTGGCTTCGCAACTATTAAAATTATCTCTTAATTCACATCTACCAATAAACTAGCGCAAAGCGTTTTGCACTACAGGACTCATGTTAATAGCCCTCTCTGGTGGGTACAAGTTTCTGCTTCCTGGTTAGAAATTACCGAGACACCCTAACACCTCTCACAAGATTAGGGGCTGTTTCCTGCATGGTTTGTCTCCTCAGTCATTGTCCACAAGACTCTGAGAAGCCGTAGGAATATGCAGGCGCAGACTCAAGGCCCAGCTTTATCTCCAACGTTGTGGAAAGGGACTGTACATCATGGGGCAGAGCCCTGTGCTCCCATAGGCCACCAGGACAGAGCCCGGGGAGAGTGAACTCCCGGGAATATCCACGTTGGAATGCCTGACTAGTCACTGTAATCAGTAATTTACAAACATCCCATCTCAGTCTCAATTCCTTCATCCGTAAAGAATTAATACTCCTCTCAGGTGAAGAGATGGCAAAGATTTGAAAATCTTAGCAGTGTTTTACCAAGCAGAATTAAAAAGCACCCTCCACAGAATGTGAAGACGCATGAAAGAAATTTTCAACATGCTTACAAAAATGTCATAAAACACAAGAACCTACGCCACGAGGACAGAGCCCGGGGAGAGTGACCTCCCGGAAATATCCACGTTGGAATGGTCACTATCACTGGTTTAACTTACAGACGACTGTATTAGGCAACAATTTCATCTAGTTGATAACGATTTCCCCAGGGTAGGTACGAAACTCTCCTAAGAGTGTACACGAAATTCAGATTTAAGATTAAACAGCAGTCACGTATTGGCCAATTTAAATTCACTTCCAGCCCAAATGAGCAGATTTAGAAACCCCAATAGGCCACCAGCAAGCAAAGAAAGGGTATGATAAACACAGCTAGTAAGCAGCAATTCATCTCGTAAATACTAATCTCAATGAAAGATCTGCGGTCATTCGTTACCGCAAATCACGAACACCCACGAGGCAAAATTAAAACAGTACCTAGGAGTGTCTCAAAAGCTAGACAATTCTTAAAACATGGGAGAGGGTCAGGAATGACGCGTCATACGCACAACTTCATTGCGGATAACGTGCCTCTTAGAAAGCAGGAAAATTAACAGCACATACAGTAAATCAACAGCGGAGCTGCGCATTCAGGGTTCTGATGAGTTGTGAGGTGGGCGCACAAGCCCCGAGGTGGCGCTACCGGCACCCCTTGGTGAAGGCCCAGGCCCTGGGGTTCCGCGCGCCCTCGGCGGCCGCAAGCGGCCCATGTCAAGCTCTGCCCAGTCGCACCTATGAGCGCAGTTAGCACAGTCGCCGCTGAAGGTTATCCTCACAGGAAAGGCTGGTTAGGATGCCAGAAATACAGATGAGAAGACACACGGGCAAGAACACTCACCAAACCCCAAACGACCAAGCGCTCGTCTTCTTCCAAAAGGTCGGTTGGGTCTAAGGAAGCCTTATTTATACCATCTGAAGCGCGCGGAAGTCAGGGAATGCCTACTGCGCCTGCTCCGCAACATGCGCAGTTAGGGAATCAGAAACTCGCTAAGGGTTCTGGGAAGCTACTAAAGGTTAAACCCCACCCCTACCTTGTTCTGCAGCCTCTCGTAGCACTAGACCCGACACTAGACCTCTGGCCCTCTGTGGTGCTGTGGAATGTTAATTACAGAAATTGAAGTTGGTCGGTATGTCGCTGGAAACTACCATTTAGATTTACTTCTCTACGGTCAGTTCAACAATCTGGCGGATATGCCGTTAAACCGGCCAAAAACCCTTTCGAATAGTAAGTATGCGAAATAGAAAAAGACATTCTGAGAAAGGCAAACAGTCTCAAAAAGGATTGACTCTGCCCTGTCACATGTAAACATCTGATAAATGCTAGGTAAATACGACGGAAATGCTAGACGAATTGGCTAAAATAAAAAAACCTCCTAAAGTAAAGAAGTAGGTAACTCAAGAATCTTTAAGATACATATATATGAAATGTTACAAATGTGATAAAGTTTCGGGTATGGTGTCAGGCGAATAAATGTTAGGTAAATTGACGTAGAGCCATCATCACAGCTGGACTATACTGAGTATGAAACTAACATTTATGGAGTTCCTCCTATAAAGGAGCCCAGGTGGCGCAACGGTGAAAAGCTCAGCTGCTAACCTGAAGGTTGGCGTTTGGAATCCACCCAGTGGTTCTGCAGGAGAAAACCTGGCGATCTGCTTCTGTAGATTACAGTTTAGAAAGCCCTATGGGGCTGTTCGACTCTGTCACATGGGGTTGCTATGAGTTGAAAACGACTGGGGCACCTAACCACAAGACCTGTATATTAGACTTTGTACTGGGTGCTTTACATACCTTGTTTACTCTCACGGCAATTCTAAGACATTGGAATTATATCTTGATGTTAAGATGAGAAGCAGGCTCAGAGCAGCGGTTCTCCATGTGTGGTTGGCAAACCCCATTTCTTCTGAGACTCTTGGGAGTCCATGAGATCAAAACTATTTTCATAATATGTAAACATTTTTGTTTTTGCCTTTTTCACTGTGTTGACACTTGCACTGGTGGTATAAAAGCAGTGGTGGATGCCTTAGAATGAATCAAGACCAGGCTACTAAACTGTACTAGTAGTCATTGTATTCTTTATGACAATTCAGTTAAAAAAGTTAGTTTCACCTAAGAATGTTTGATGAAGATGTAAAAATTAATTTTATTAAATCTTGACGGAAGTACCCATCTTTTTAAATATTCTGTGTGACAAATGGGAAGTTCACATAAAGCACTTCTGTTGAACAATAGTTGTCTCCAGGAAAAGTACTTAAATGATTGAGTTGCAAGCTGAAATAGTCACATTTCCCTTGGAATACCATTTTTACTTGACAGAATGGCTGATGTCTTTTCCAACTACATATCTGTGTGAGAATGGATTTTCTTCATATACTTAAACTAAAACAACATAGAACAGATTGAGGGTTCCTACCAACTCACTGTTCTTATTCCCTGTGGCTCTAAGGAGTCCATCCGGGCGATGACCCCTAAACAGCGGGAGGTAGGGACCACAGATGAGAAAGTGCTGCGTTATGAGGCCTTCATCGGTGACATGCTTCAGTGGGACCTGCAGAAGGTGCTAGACCATTGTGACAAGGCATATGAGCAGCTAGCCAGATACCTTCAACTGAGAAACGTCATTGAGCAACTCCAGGAAGCTAAGCACTTGGACTTATATATGCAGGTGGATTTGGGCTGTAACTTCTTCGTTGACTCAGTGGTTCCAGACACTTCATGAACTACATGGCCATTGGATATGGTTTTTTCCTGGAGCTGACATTGCAGAAGGTCTCAAGTTCATTGATTGAAGAGCCGTTTCCTCACAGAGCTCAGTGACACCCTTACCAGAGACTCCGTGATTATTAAGGCCCATATTCATATGTTGCTAGAGGGACTTAGAGAGCTACAAGGCCTGCAGAATCTCCCAGAGAAGCCTTGCCACTAACTTCCCCTGTTCCCCTCCCCCGACATTAAAGAGCCTGAATGCCAAAAAACAAAACAAAAACAAAAAACCAGATTGAATGGAGAAGCAGATATGAGAATCCAGCTGTCTTGAGACAGACATTAAAGAGGCTTCCAAAAAAGGTAAAACAGTGCCACTCTTCTTACGAGTTATTTTTGGAAAATATATTTTTTTCTATAAAAAACATACTGTTAACATGTATGGAGTATTTTTAAATGTATTAATATATATCGTAAACATTTCTCAGTTTTAATTTTAGAACATGAAGTATTAATAGATATAACCCACAGAAACAAAAGTTCTTTGGGGTCCTCAATAAGATTGTAAAAGAGTTCCAAGAAAAAAATGTTTGAGAACTGGTATCCTCAAGAGCTCATCACACGGGGGAAACAGGCTTGACAGCAAATTACACTACTACTTGCTGAGTGTGTATCATATGAAGAGCCCTGGTGGCGAACTGGTTAAGAGCTCAGCTGCTAACCAAAAGGTTGGCAGTTCCAATCCACCAGCAGCTCCTTGGAAACCCTACGGGGCAGTTCTACTCTGTCCTGTAGGGTCGCTATGAGTTGGAACCGACTCCATGGCACCTAACAACAACACCGTATGAATAAAGTGTTTTCAGAGGACAGAGCGACTGAACAATCTGCTAAAGGCTGAGAAGACTTCACTGGAGAGTTAAAATTTGAGCTAAGGTTTGTTAGCTTGATAAGGAACATTAAAGGGAAAAGTGGGCCTTGAGATGAAGAATAGGTAGGAGCTGAGTTACAAGAGATCTTGTGGACCAGGCCGAGGAGTTTGAATTTTATCCTGCAGGTAACTGGGGGCCAGTAAGTTTTGTAGTGAAAGATTGCTGTGATCATTTTTGTACTTTAGAAAGATAGCTCCAGTAGTATTATTGAAGGATAGATTGGAGGCATTAGTGGGATGTTGTAAAGTCCCACTAAATTATGTTGGCTTTGAACTTGGATGGTGAACAAGAAAAGAGATACAGGGATCGAGAGAGATTTCTGAGGTAGAGAATGCATAAAATTTGATGCGTTTCTGGATAAGAGGACTCAAGGATGATTACAAAGTTTCAGCCTTGGGAGGCTAAGTGTATGGTGGTCTCTAACCCCGACAGCTGAGAAAGCAGGCTGAGGGGGTGAAGAGTAAGGTCCACATTATTTGTTGTTAACTCATGGCGACCCCATGTGTGCAGAGTAGAAGTGCTCCATAGGGTTTTCAACGAAGGTCCACATTGGAGGTGCATATATGTTGCCTGGGGAAGATCTAGGTGTATTATTATTATATGTGCAAAGGGCAACAGGATATTTGCGTTGGAGCTCCTGCAAGAAATCTGAGTTGGAGATTAAAATTTAATTGTCAGAATAAGGGTGGTGGCTGAAATCAGTGAGTGGCTGAGGTCATTCTGAGAGAACAGAAAGAGTGATGAGAGGACATGAAAACCCAGCATGTAAATGATGGTCAGGAAAAGAGAAGCCAACAGGACAGAGATTGTGGTCAGAGATAACCAGGAGACAGTAATGCTTCAGAAGCCAAGTAAGCAGAGTTTTGAGGACTAGGGCATGGCCAAAAGCATCAAATGCTGCAGAGTAGACAAATAAGAATTGAAAACAGGTTTCTGGATGTGGCAGTTAACTGAGAAGTCACTGGGGACCTTAGGGAAAGCCATTTTAGTTTGAATTTTAGTTTAGATTTTAATGAGTTGAGTGAATATGCCTTTAGAAAGGGAACACTGTCTACAGACCAGAGGTCATAAACTGATGCAAAGAAGCCTTTCAGTTTACTACATCTTAGTCATTTATTTTTTTCCCCACCTGTCACTCATTTAGCTCAACTGCCTGGACTCTAGGAATTTAGGTTGTTTACCTTAGATTCTGTGAAGGGAAAGTAGGAAAAGCAGAAGATGGAGTAATAAGTTGAAGAGAAGGTAGCTAAGAGAAGATTTTTTTTTGGATGGGGGAGTGTAGGAAGGAGGTAAAACAGTAAATAAATAAATGTGTATGTTCTCAGTGCCACATGGAAGGAAAATTGAGGGTGATTGTTCCTGTCAGAGATGACCTCTATGCTCTCTGGAGGCAAAATTCTTAGGGGAAAGAGTTAACAGTATCCACAGAAGAGACAGATGAAGGAACAAGTGGTCCAGGTCACTGGTGGTTCCTGCTTTTCCCTTCATGCTTCCTAGGGCTGGGATTTAATTGAACTTTGAAGCAGTGGTTTAAGCTGTGTTTTGGCTTCAGGACCTGGCCTTTCTTTGTTGCACATTCTCATCTTTTTAAGTACACCTCCCATCCCATCCCCTGCCAATTCAATATTCATTGGATTTGCCTTTTCTGACACTCGTTTCCAAATTTCTCAGTCTCCAAATGAAGTCCTCTGTGGGATACAGTAATCTAAACTTCTACAAGGACCCCAAATTCATTCATTGTTTCAGCAATCACTGGGCAGTATGCACGTTCAAAACAGTTTTCTGGTAATGCAGAACAGAATTTCAAATTCTCATGGACTCTACAGACTTTCTGGAGCCATGGAGGGTGGATGAATTCCTGAAACTACTGCCGTGAGGTAATCTTTAAACAAAAAATATCCCCTGATGTCTTCTTGAAACCAAACAATAGTTTAGCTTAACTAGTAAAAAAGGTCTGTCTTCAGTATTATGCTCTTTTAAGAACTATCTATATGGGATCAAATTGACAACAGCAACTCAAAAGATAGGAACCTTACAGGGCAGTGAGTTTATGTTAATGAGGGCAGAACAACTCAGAAAAGGAGGATGAGAATGGTTGTACAACTTGAAGAATGTAATTGATGTCACTAAATTGTACATGTAGAAACTGTTGAACTGATGGATGTTTTGCTGTGTATATTCTCAACAACAAAATAAAATTTAGAAGGAAAAAAAAGAACTCGTGACAATCAGAACGGAATAAGAATGTTGACATATTATGAAAAATGTAATCAACGTCACTGAATAATTTGTGTAGAAATTGTTAAATGGAAACCGAATTTGCTGTGTAAACTCTCACCAAAAACACAGTAATATTAAAAACAAACAACAGCAACAAAAGCAAAAAAAGAAATAGCAATTTGAGGGCTGTTTGAGGGCTACTAGAAGGAAAACCTGGAAGCAGGTAGAACCCAAGGACATGAGCATTTTTGACTCATGGTTTCTTTTAACCCTTGGTAAAAGGTGGTGTGTTAAACAAGGCCACTCTCTGAAGTGACAAACAGAAAGTGAGTCATTGCTGACACCACCTGGATTGAAACTGGGCTGGTTGCCAGAGAGAAGTGCATGAAGTACCAGCTGTCTTGTGATGTCAGCCTAAGGTCCACTTATATGTGGTCCATACTTGGTAAATCCTTGTAGAGATAATAGATTGGGTAGCAACTGCTTGCTTGCCTTTAAATATATGCAAATGGTGGTTACATGATTTGCTTTGACCTTGGGGAAGTGACTTCAGGTCACTTCTCAGGTTCTTCACTGGTACATGAATATACTACCACTTACCTCACAGGCTAGGTGTCGGCTAAATGGGATAAAGCACGAGTGCAGTACCTGGTACATAGCCTGGCACTCAGTTGGCTCTCCTCTCTTCAGCCTATTTTTTTTTTAAAACGTGCACAGACACAAACATGACTGACCTTTATCTCTGGCTACATTTAATGTCCTTACTATTACACTTTTCCCTCATTGACTTCTCATTTAGCGTCTCATGCAATTATTTTAGGTATCCTTTTTAAGATGGCTTAAATCTTTATAGGGTACGACGTAAAACAAAAAAAATCTCACACAAGAATAGTATAGTTTTTTTTTTAAATTCTAAAATACTTTAATAATTAATATTGATATGAAGACTGATATACAATGCAATTATTTATTTTACAAGGAGATTCTGTACATCAGGGAAGTATCTTGAAGTACAATACACCAGGCTTTTATTTCTTCTTTACATTATGATTGTGAATTAGTAATTACAGGGAAAGAAGACAAAATAGATTTTATTTAAAAAAACAAAACCAAAACACCTAGAAAGACTTGACACCCTCCACCCCCTGCAAGTATCTTGCTTCAAAAGAACATGAACGAGATGAAAGATGAACTGGACCCCTTGGTGGCACATAGAAGGCAGGCAAATCCTGCATCAAGCTTGGCACATTCAGGAAAAGAAAGACAGTTTTCTAAGAGAAGGCTTTCGAAACGTCATCTCAAACCACAAAGATGCTGGCATAAGCCAGTTAAGTTTACAAACCAACGAATATGGTCAGAAGAAGGCAAGTTAGCAGTTAATGTGTGGCCACCTTACATATAGACCAATAACACACTTCAGTAGAATCTTCACTTATCTTCCTTCAGTTATCCTAAATGTTAGCCAGCTCCAAGGAGATGTGGACCCAGTCTATCTCCACAGTCAAAAAACATTGGACAGAACCGAGAAATCCAAATATCCCTTTTACTTTACTGAGAAGAGACACTGCCTTTTAAGGTCACTTCGGCTTTTTTGTTTTGATCTGATATTTTGATCCTTCAGCAAATCTTATCAAAAGAGAAAAATCTAGTGATGGATTTCAAACAGAACAAAAGGCAAGGACTGCAGAATAAATCAGAAGAAATCTATGAAAGTCACAATTTCCTGAACATTAAAGTGAAAAAAAAAAAAAAGCTACATTCATCAATTAAATAGAAACTATTTTTTTCCTCCACTTAGTGTGGATAGGAATTGAAATAGTGAGGCTGTATGGTTTTCAATAAAAATCAAACAAAGCAAACGAATCTTGTGTTTTAGGAAACAGTATTAATATATATTACAAATACAAAAGGAGGGAGGCGCTGACCCAATGTCCAGGCACCAACGACACTGGCTAGAGCCTGGAAGAGGAAGGACGAGACGAGTGAGGTGGAAGCTGCCAGAGAGTCAGCGGAAGGATCAGTGTTTGGAGTTAAGAGGGAGAGTGCAGCAGGAGAGGGCAAACGGCACTGAGAAGAAGAAGAGAGGAGCAGTGGGTCATGATTGGGCCCCTCTTGTTGCTTCTTCAAAGACCTTTTCCTGTCCAGCACCCCACACCCTTTAGGTCCTTTTTGTGATTCTGGAGGTGTGGGGGCCAACAACACACAAGTGCTCACAGAGTTGCTACAACGCTGCTTTATGGAGGAGGATACATGTATTGGCCAAAAGTGATCCAGAATATCATTTGGTATAAATAAAGTACAATAGCCTACAAAATTTAAGCCACAAGTCAGTTTTCTGCCAAGTTGGCATTATTATGAAGGCTTTTTTAGTTTTGTTTTTGTACATAGAAAATACACATACTTTCTCATTCTACAAACTTGGTCTGGTTACAGCTCAGATTCTTTGACAGACAAAAAGTACATAAGTTTCCATTACTTCTTTATGATAAATTTTTGTAAAAAATTAGGGTGGCTTATGCCAAAAAGGGGGAACATGCTGAATCCTGAGCTTCCTCTGAGTACCTAAAGAGGAATATATTGCTATGTTATAAGAGGTATCCACTCACTGCTGTTAGTCAAATTCTGACTCATAATGACCCTATAGGACAGAGGAGAACTGCCCCATAGGATTTTCCAAGGCTATAAATCTTTACAGAAGCAGACTGCCACATTTTTCTCCTGCTGGTGGGTTCAAACTGCCAACTTTTTAATTAGCAGCTCAGCGCTTAACCATTGTACCACCAGGGCTCCCTCTAAGAGGTACAGTGCAATGCTTTTCAACTGACATGCTTCCCCTGGAGGTGGGAGCCCCTTTGCCGGAAGATTGGGGCCCCCAAAAAAAGGTCTTCTCCACTGTCAACTGGAATTGATGGCAGGAACTTAGTGCCTACACAAGTGGGTCTCACAATCAGGGTGCGGCAGGTAAGGCCAATGGTGCAAACTGTGCCTTGGCACAGGCAAGTCATCCTGGGGCGAGGTGTGGTGCAGCCAATAAAACTTGGAACCTGCAGGTGGCCTAGAACTTTGGTGGCTGGTGAGAGAAGACCCCCTCAAGTATGCTGCAATATTAAAAAATTGAAAAGCACGGACAAAGTGTTCAGTTGTACCCAGGGGCAGCCCATGAGAATCCATTCCAGTGAAATGCTACATTCATAGAAGTGCTGTTCACCACAGAACTACACCCCAGAGGGCCCAATTTTGGCTGGGCTGGGAAGCACTTAAGTTCCCTGTCTATGTTACTCTGGAGGATGAAGCAGCAAAGCAGCCTGTTTTGGGGGCTGTCACTCAGTTCTCTGAAATTTCAGCATCACGGACGATGGTAGCTAAAACAGACGATGAAAAAAAGACAAGTTACCAAATAATGTAGTTTGGTTTGCTATTAAATCAGTAGCAATGAAATGCTACATCCTAATTAAAAAAAAACAAACTTTTTTCCCCCTCTCTTCTAATTCTGCTTGAATTTTCTGTAGCATCTGATGCTCCTAATCCCCCTTCATTCCTTCTTGAAACTCTCTTGGTTTCCATTAACAGTATTTTTCCCTTACTTTTCTTTCTTACTCTTCGTTTTTCCTCAATATACTTTCCTGATTGTTTTCCCTCTGCCTGTCCCTTAAATAAAAAACATTTTTCCCCCTAAAGATCCACTGTCTTCTCTCATAAACTGGTATTTTTAAGCCTTGTTTTCTCCTGAACTCTAGGCTGAACATCCAACTACCTTCTAGGCATCTCCACCTCAGAGTGTCACATGCTCTTCAAACTCAATATACATACTTTATTTTTGATTTGTTTATTGTCTGCCTTCCTCTTTTAGAATAAAAGCTCTCTGGGGACAGGGACTTTATCTTGATCCCTGCTGCACCCCAAGCACCTAGTACTGTGGCCATCACATAGTAGGTGCTCAATAAATAATTATTGACTAAATGTCCTAAACTGTAGGCCTGAACTATTTACCTCCTTCACAGACCTCAAAAATCACAAGTTAGTAATCTAAGAGTCATTGTGACTACTTTCTATATTTCACCCCTCTAATTCAACAGAGGAGTCCTGGGTGGCACAAACAGTTAAGCACTTGGCTACTAACCTAAAGGTTGGTGGTTTGTTTCTACCCAGAGGTACCTCGGAAGAAAGGCCTGTGATCTACTTCCAAAAGGTCACAGCCGTTGAAAACCATATGTGCAGTTCTACTCTGACACAGATGGGGTGGCCACGAGTCAAAACTGACTCTATGGCAACTGGTATTTTTTTAATCCAATAATTATAAAATCTTGTTAATTCTCCGCTTGAAATGTCTTTCAAATATGCCTCCTTTGAATTCTCACTGTCACTACCCTGATTTGAGCTACCACTGTCACTTACTATGGCTATTTCCATCACTTCCTAACTGGTTTCCTTGCAGCTAGTCTCCTCATACTTCCAAATCACCTTCTACACTGCCATCAGAGTTCATTATGAAATACACAGAATTCTCTACTTACAAACTTCTAATGGTTCCAACATCCTAGCATAACAGTCAAAGTTCTTCAAAGTGTGACCCAATCCACTTTTCTGGTCTCATTTTCCTCCATACATCCTCTTCTCCAGCCACATTTCCTATTACTCATAAATACCGGGCATTTTCTACCTCCCATAGCCTCGCTTATGCTGGTCCTTCTCCTTGCAATGTTCTTTCCTTCCTTCTCGTCCAGATAAATTCTTTTGTATACTTTAAGATCCAGCCTATCTGTCACCTTTTCTATGACTCTTTCCTTTAGGAAAACCTAGTCTTATTCCTTCATTTGTGGTCACTACAGCACTTTATGACTGCTGTAACAACGAAAATAGCTATTACTGAAATAGCTAGGAAATGGTGGAGTTGGGATATGAATCCTGACCGACTGACTCTGAAGCATTTATTGTGCTGATCATACTGCATTTAGTAATAAACATGTCTTTTTTCCAGATTAGATTAATAACTCCTTACAGACAAGTTATGGTTTATCATTCATGTTTGTACTTCAGTGGCTTGAGTGATGTTTTTGCTATGCAAAAAATCTGTCTTCTCTCCTGTCAGAGCTCAGTACAAAATAATTCTGTGATCAAAATAACAATTTGCTCATATATTAATGAAAACGACTTGAAAAAATTTTATTTTCCACCTTTGCTTGTTCTTCTTTTTACAGCAAACTCTGTATTTCTCATTAAATCTTCCTTCATTTAGCTTCTTTTCACAAATGCTCTGACAGTCAAATAAAGGTACTTCCACTAATTCCATTTGTGACTGGCTAATTTTTTAGATATTGGGTAGGTCTTAATCACAATAGTTAATTCTGACTTAAAATATTTCTTGGCAAAAAGACAGCTAATTAAAAAAGCTTATACAAGTAGACTGTGGGTAAACAACGACTGACTTAGGTACAACCCGTAGTTACTAGTTACGAACCAACCCCTGTAAACCCTATTATATTAAAAATTCGAGGTACATACAATGGTTCGTAATAACAAACGGGTGCTATTTTGCGAGTGCCTCAAAACATTATTATGTTAAAGATGTTTTAGTGTATCTGGAAGGGTTTCCTTAATGTTTTTATGCATAGAAAGGTACACTATATACTATATATTAAGACAAACATTTGACTAACTGACGTTAGGTACAAACTGTACTTAACTGTTATAATTTACATACAAATTTGACTTAAAGACAGACTTAGGAACAGAACTCCTTCATAACCTGGGGACTGCCTGTATATTAACTTGGTAAGATCAACTGTGCTAGACAGAACTGAAAACATAGATGACAACATCTTGTCAACACAGCATAATCTCCTCAGATATAACCTGGGACAGTAAAGTGCAGGGAAGAGAGCCATTCATTCCTTTCTCTAAATTCTGGCTCTGCAACCAACTAGCAAGTTAAGCAACTTACTTAACCTCCTGAGTCTCTGTTTCCTCAGCTATAAAATGCGGATATGAACATGCATTTCAGTTGTATTGCAAGGATTAAATAACATAATATACATTAAATGCCAAACTCAGAATAGGCATTTAATAACTCTTAGTTCTCATCCCTTCTCTTAAGGTCGTCTTTTTGCAATCACCACTGAGTGTCCTTACAACCACGTCATTAGGGTCCTTCATATCTGAACAACTCTGATTTGTATGTTTGTTTGTATGTTTTTAGGGGTTCCACTTAGCTCACAGTATTTAGGTCTTTGAGTCTTACCGTGTAAAATGTTTGCTTTCTTCATGAACCTCCATTTCTGAGCTTTTAAATTCATTTAATTCTTTTCTTATGGCAGCCTGTGGAGAAGAAACAAAAATGTTGCACTATCTTCTATTTGCTGTACTCTAGGAGTGTGGTTTGCTATCTATTCTCTATTGTCCTTACTTTTTGAGTCACTGCAACCCCAGCAGGCAACCAGGAAGAAGGAAAGGAAACCAGGTCAACACACTGAAGTGAGCTCTGGGCCTGACTCACATCACCTTTCCCAGTACCATTCATGACATCACTCTAAAACCATCACCAGTTAAATCAAAATCCTTGAAAAGTTGAAAAGAATCCTGAAGAGAGATTACAGTTTTTATAGTTTCCACAGCATGTAAAATGTTTTTCCCATTATAAAAGTAAAATGTGCATAATTTCTAAAACGTATCACCCAAACTACCCGCAACCAAACATAACTGCTGTTAAGAGTGTGTTTTATTTCCTTCCAGTTTTTATTTTTTTTTGTCTTCTGTGATGTAGTAGGGTTTTTCTTTTCTTTCAATTACATTCTGGCATTTTGTATCCTGATTTGAAATTTAACATTGTATCAAAACTAGAAGCTTTGTTTATGGTTCCCTCTTCTAGTTAGTGTCTTGCATCCTTTCAATACAGAAAAAAAACTTAAAAACAAACTTTCTGGTTACCTTATCAGCAGGGGTCAGTTTGGTCCAAGGTTTGTCAGCTCGCCGGTCATAATCTTGAGCATCTGTTACCTCAACATATTCATTAAACCTCAGAATCTTCCTGGCCAGTAGTTCGGCCACAGTTGGCCTTTGACTGAGCTGAAAGAAATGGAGCTTCTTAGTTTGCTGTGCCAGGAAGTAGGCATCAATCATGCGTTCAATTACCTCTAACCCTGTACTCCAACCTTCACTGCACGTTGGGGTCACCTGGGGAGCTTTAAATAATACTGATGCCTGGGTCCACCCCCAGAGATTCTGATTTAATAATTCTGGACATAGGAGTTTTAAAAAAGCTCCTCAGTACACAGCTAAGATTGAGAATCACTGCTCTAATCCAATACTTTTCAAAATTTAATGTGTATTGTTAAATACTGTTAAAATGTAGATTCTGGTAAGTGGGTCTAGGGTAAGGCCTGAGATTCTGTCTGTGAACCACATTTTGAGTAGCAAGGCTTTTAGTCTTTATGGGATGAGTTAGAGCTATAAATACATATACAAATGCATCAGAAAATGAATGCATTTAAAATGAAAGCAACATCTACTAGTGGATGATATTAACGGTAAATTTCCTTTCAACATGAATGATGTCCAAGGTAGCATATTCTGTAAAAATTGTGATTTAAGGCTGCATAATCAGGTTAATGTGCTCAGTCTGAAGGCATTAAGTCCATCCAGGGCACCTGACTATCTTCAATTTATCAAGGACACTTACTCTGTCTTGGGGAAGGGGAGGATAAGAGAAATCAGGAAGAGAATGTTTAGATCCTTTGCTCTCCTGGGGATTCTTACTAGCTCTAAGAAATATTAGAGAACTCAGACCAAATCTGAGAATCTACAGAAGACAACGACAACCTAATATGGTAGGAAGGAAGGGAGCAAGGGATTAACCCCAGGGCTTAAAAGCTAACACAAATCTGGAACAGAAAAGATTTACAAATTGATTTGGACCATGGAGAAAACATGGTTGATTTTTTTATATTTCTCAGGTATTACTAAAGGTCAGTTCAATTTAGTTCTTCCTCTGATTAGAAAACAACCAGTTTGCTTTGCAAAACTGAATGCTACACACTCCTCTTGTTACTGTCTACACTTCAACAGGTTATTATTAGAGCCTTCATCAAAATCCCAGGTCTACCAAAGGAAAGTAAAAATGGGTCTAGTCAAATATGTATTGAGCATCTTCTTGTGCCAGGCCTTCTTTAAACAATACAAATGGAAAAAAAAAGTTGCTCTTGATAACGTCATGTTGTTTTCTGTATTTGTATCCTGTTTTAATTTTCATAGCACTCTATGGCAATTCAAGTCAAACCAATTTTTATCCAGTCAAATAGGTCATCCAAATACAAGACAAATAGACAACAGATAGACTGAAACCAAACACATAGGCAGCAGTACCTTTCTAGTGAGACGACGTTTAATCTCTCGTTTTTCTGCCTGACGATCAGCTTCATTTTTAGCTACAGTTTAGAGTCAGAAACAAAAATTATTACTTCAAAAATGAAACTCTGCATATCAAACTTTTTAGTAAGTATATCTCAGATATTTCTTACAGGCTCCAAATCAGAATACAATACTAACTTCGGGGATGGCTAATGAAGACAATTTTCTTGCCAACTAGTAAAGTCTAATACTCAAGAGCAGGGGTCAGCAAACTATAGTGCCAAATCTGGTCAGCTGCCAGTACTTTAACTGCCCACAAGCTAAGAATGGAATTTACACTTTTAAATGGCTACATCTTAAATGGCTTTATAAGTACCTAAGTAATAGCCTCAATTTTATTTCTTGGCCTGCAAAGCTGAAAATATTTACTGTCTGCTCTGTAAGAAAAAGTTTACAGACCCCTGCTCAAGAGTAACCACTTAGAATGGAGAATGAGGATCACACTAAGTTTCATGTGATAGGTCTATAAAGGCCCCTATACTTTAAAATTTACGAAGTGACTGAAGTTGTGTATATCCAAACTATTGACAAAACAGGGTGGAACTTGTCAGAGACTTAGCCTGTCCACAAGTAACCTTTGGGAAGACTACACCTCTTCAGTGCAGAGGTTTTTAAGGCCAATTTTTATTCTATAATCTGAAAAAATAAAACAAATCTGTACTATGTTAAAAGACCATAGCAAAAAGTTAATTATGTACACAGAAAGCAAACTGACTTTAGAAATACCAAGAGATATCCAGAACAACTAGATGGTGTCCCGGTTACCACTACCGACTGCTCTGGCAGGGATAAAAATAGAGGGTCCTGGACAGAGTGGGAGAAGAATGTAGAACAAAATTCAAATTCACACACACACACACACACACACACACACACACACACACACACGAAGACCAGGCTTACTAGTGGTCTGACAGAGACTGGAGAAACTCCGAGAGTATGGCCCCCAGACACTCTTTTAACTCAGTACTGAAGTCACTCCTGGGGTTCACCCTTCAGCCAGGTCTATTGGGCCAACAATAACACATGTGAGGGACATGCTTCACAGTTCAATCTCGTATACGAGACTAATGGGTGCACCAGCCCAAAAGCAAAGACGAGAAGGCAAGAAGGTACAGGAAAACTGGACGAATGGAAACAGGGAACCCGGGGTGGAAAAAGGGAGAAGGTTGACACATGGTGGGGTTGGCAACAAATGTCACAAAACAATTTGTGTATTAACTGTTTAATGAGAAACTAATTTGTTCTGTAAACATTCGTCTAAATCAGAATTACAAAAAAAAGAAAAGAAATACCAAGAGATAAGAAAAGTCTTAAGGGATAAAAGACACAGGAACACTGCTACACTTGGGATTCGCTTTGGACCCCAGTCCTCAGATGCCACTAGGAACAGGAAGGTCCCCTTCATGTGCAAAGCTGCTAACTGAGTTCCCTGAAGACAGAGAAAATTGGGCCACACCTATTGTACGCTGTCAAATCCAGGATACTGTGAGAACTTAAAAACAAAATCTTCTGAGGGGTATCCCAGTATACTAAACAATACCACAATAGTGTCTTCCAAAAGAAGCGCAGAAGAATCATGTTTCTTCAAGGAAAAATATACCAATAGCCCTTCTCTGCTTGGCCCTTGTAGTAAATGCTCCTCTTCTTTGTGAAACATGTTAAAGCCAGAAACATGCAAAGAAAATCTATACAACTTTATTTCAATAGGTGGACTTACGTTGTAGTATATTTCGTTGTTCTAGTTCTTCTAGTGTTGGTCTTTGACTCAGTCGACTAAAACGGAGATAAATATGATTTACTGTCTGTGTTAAACCTCCCAATCTTGTTTATAAAGATTTTTTTTGGTCTTAGTGTATGTTATCCCCTACATTACTAAGAAATCAATAAACTTTCAAACTTGTTTGACATTTTATTTATTTGATTCATTTTTATGAAACAATGTTCACAATGAAAATGCTAACACAAGTATCACAAGATAAAAAGAATTGTATAGGCAAACAGAAAGTCAGGATTCTAGTTCTAGTTCTGACACCAACTAGTCCTATTACCACCAAAAAAGAAAACCTCTGTTAGACTCTGAGTATCCTAATCTGTAAAATGAGGGGTTTAGACTGGACTGGGGAGTCCTAAACACGGTTTCCCAAGGCACATCAACAGAAATTCTGGTTCAGGAAGTTAGGATGAGGACTGAGATTTTTATGTAATAGTTTCTTTTGAAGAAAAGAAGTTTTTAATTTTGATGAAGTCTAATTTATTAGTTTTTTTGTTTTATGGATCATGCTTTTGAGGCTATATCTAAGAAATTTTTGTCAAACTCAAAAGTCACAAAGATTTTCTGTTTTCCTCTAGAAGTTTTACAGTTTTAGCTTTCATATTTAAGCCTATGATCCATTTTAAGTTCATTTTGTATATGCATAAATTTTGGAAAGTATGGATGGAAGTTCATTAATTTTATATATGTATACCCAGCACCCTTTGTTGTAAAGACTATCCTTTCTCCATTAAATTGACTTTGTACTGTTAAAAAAAATTAGTTGTGCATGTAAGGGTAAGGAGCCCTGGTGGTGTGACAGTTAAGCTCTTGGCTGCTAACTGAAAGGCTGGCAGTTTAAACCTACCTATCTGCTCCCGTAAAGATTACAGTCAAGAAAACCCTATGGGGCAGTTCTACTCTGTCACACGGGTTTGCTATGGGTAGGAATCACCTTGATGGCACCCAACAACAACAACAAAATTTTTGGGTTCTCTGTTCTGTTCCACTGAACTATTTGACTATCTTTATGCCAATATTACACTATAGCTTTATAATAAATCTTAAAATAAGGTTGTTAGTCCTCCAACTTTGTTCCTTTTTTTTTTTTTATAGTTGTTTTGGTTATTCTACATCCTTTGCATTTCCGTAAGAATTTTAGAATCAGTTTGTCAATTGGAAAAAAAAAAAAAAAAAAAAGGCCTGCTGGTGGAATTTTGATTGGAATTGCATCGAATCTATTGGTATCTTAATAGTGAGTCTTCTGATCCATGAATAGGTATTTCTCTCCATTTATTTAGATCTTCTTTTTACTTTATTCAGCAATATTTTATAGTTTTAAGTGTACAGCTCTTATATAATCTTTTGTAAGATTTACTCCCAAGTATTTAATTTTTTTGGATGCTATTGTAAATGGTAATGTATTTTAAAACTTCCATTCCCTATTGTTTGTTGCCAGTATTCAATAAGCTAGTATTCACCTGTGACCTGTGAAACAACACTGAAAGATGGGCAACTAGCTTTGCAGTAAACACTAGTTACTAGACCCTGGGAACCAGATCCTAGAGGAAGGGGAGGATGCACCAGTTCAGTCTGTTTCTCTGGACTGCTGGTTACCATGTGCAAAATCAAGGGAGGGACTATGGGACTGATAATAAAATTTTCTTCCCACTCCTATGATAGTTGAGAGGACGTAGGATCTGGCAGTGGCCAGAGCATTTACCACTCTCCTGGGGCTCATAAGGTTGGACAAGGTCCTGTTGTAATACTGTTTCTGAACTCTCCAATTAATGCTATTCCAGCAAAAAACTACTTTCCATGAGGATAACTCCAATCTAATTCTGGGAATAAACTAACAATAATGTTGTCCTTTGTATGAGAAGATGACAGTCCCATCACTAGTAAGGCAAGAGTAGCAGAGAAGACATAACTTTACCAGAAAGAACAGCTACTGGGAAGAAGGGCTGTATCTGTGACCATGAATGATTTTTTTTTTTTTTTTAATTTCTGAAAAAAGTGAGGAACAGGGATTACAGAATTCAGCTCTATAATCCAAAAGATGTTTATTTACTACAGTGGTTCTCTAAGTATCGTCCCAGGACCAGCAGTATCAGCAAGAAATATATATCAACAGACCCAACCCCAGATCTAATGAATCAAAATATCTGGGTATAGAGCCCAGCAATCTGTGATTTAACAAGCCCATCAGGTGATTCTGATGAATGCTAAAGTTTGAGAGCCACTGACTTAAAATGAATTAAAGTAGCAAAAAATTAGAAGCAACTTCAATGTGCAATAATAGGGATATGATTAATTATACTATATTAACTCAATGGATTGTTATACATTGTAAGTATCTGACTACAAAGACTATATGGTAACAAGGAAACTATGATAAAAAAAAAACCTATACCATACCATTATACACACACCATGTAAAACATGCGTATAGAAACACTCAAAAAGAATACAAAATATCACTGATTATAGCTCTCCCCAGGGCCAAATCCAACCTGAGGTCTGCTTTTGCAAGCTTTCTGTAAGTTTGAAAAATTTTTTTTCAAAATAAAATGTTAAATAAGTAAAAAAATAAAAACATGTACTAAATATCTAAACCTTAAGTGTAATGGGCCACACCCTCAGCCTTCCCTCAGATGACCTTTTGGTATCACACCAAGATGCACATCAACCAAAGTGATTTTCATATCAGTGCCCTATGCATTATGGACATTGTCAGAGCAAAGGGGAGGCTTCCACTTCCCTTCTCTCTAATTTCTCTTTTTAATTTCAACAATGGATAGACTACAGAGGTTATACAGGCTGACCATTATGTATAAGTAAAAAAGTTGCACAGAAATAATGGCCTTAGGTTTCTTCTGAATCTATAGGTTACTAGGTTAAATCTTACTTCACCTAACACTAGCCAGAATACCCTTTTGAGGTTTTCTCCTTCATGGAAAGGAATGGAGGCCATCAGGCGTGAACATCACACATACTCCTTCTCTATTCCAAGACATGTCAATATTGACTTTTTTTTTTTAACTGAGATAAAATTTATGCACCATAAAATTCACCCTTTTAATGTATATTCACAAAATTGCGCAACTATCACCACTATCTAATTCCAGAACACTTTCTTCACCCCAAAAAGACCTCCCCCCAGTTCATGGCAATCACTAACCTACTTTCTGTCTCTATGAATTTGCCTGTTCTGGACATTTTATATAAATGAATTATATGATAATAGTAATAATAAAGTTGCATAGAATGGTCTCAGGATCCAAAAAGTGTCTACTGTAAGAAAAAGGACCAAGTTTGTCCCTAGGCACAGCATATACAGCAAAGCCAGGTGTCTGGGATAGGAGAGGAAATATATTTTAATTAATGAACACCCTCAGTTAATTATTTTTTAGATTTCAAAAAATATTTTTATTGTACTTTAGATGAAGGTTTACAAAACAAAGTACTTTCTCATTAAACAGTTAGTACATATACTGTTTTATGACAATGGTTAACAACCCCACGACATATCAACACTGTCCCTTCTTGACCTTGGGTTCCCTATTACCAGCTTTCCTGTCCCCTCCTGCCTTCTGGTCCTTGTCCCTGGACTGTTGTGTCCCATTAGTCTCGTTCTGTTTTATGGGGCTGTCTAATCTTTGGCTGAATGGTGAACCTTGGGAGTGACTTCATCAGTGAGCTAAAAGGGTATCTGGGGGCCATACTCTCGGGGTTTTCCAGTCTCTGTCAGACCAGTAAATCTGGTCTTTTTTTGTAAGTTAGAATTTCGTTCTGTGTTTTTCTCCAGCTCTGTCCAGGACCCTCTGTTGTGATCCCGGTCAGAGCAGTCAGTGGTGGTAGTCGGGCACCATCTAGTTGTACTAGACTCAGTCTGGTGGAGGTCATGGTAGTTGTGACCCATTGTCCTTTGGACTAATCTTTTCCTTGTATCTTGTTTTCTTCATTCTCCCTTGCTTCCAAAGGGGTGAGACCAGTGGAGTATCTTAGATGGCTGCTCACAGGCTTTTAAGACTCCAGATGCTACTCACCAAGGTAGAGTGTAAAACAATTTCTTTATACTGTGTTATGCCAATTGAGCTAGATGTTCCCCAAGACTATGGTCCCCACAGCCCTCCACCAAGCAGTTCAGTCCCTCAGGGAGTTTGGATGTGTCTATGGATCAGTTAATTAATTTGTAAGGAATATGCCAAGGGTTCTACCTCCTTTTCCTCTCTATCGAGAGAAACATGTGAATGGGCAAACACCTGTCTGTATACCCGGACTCTGTGGGAAGCTGGCTCGCATTCAGTCTTCCCTTTGCTTTTGGTTCCAGCTGATTTGAAAAATACACTAATACTCTGAAAGGAGGCAGTTATATGGAATGTGTGAAATAGATATAATAAAAAATATGGATGTGATCTTTTACTGGGTTGGCACCTGATGGTTGAGGAGCTGGATAAAAAAGTAACAGAAAAGTCTTGTTGTCCTGGAAGCCACCCTGAATTTTCTAGATACTTTTGTAAAACCATATGCCTATCTCATGGTTTAAAGCTTGAGTGCCATCTAGTTCTTTAATCTGCAAGTTCTTAGAGGATATCCGTGTTCAACAGGTACTTAAAAAAATTACACTACTTTTAAACCTTGAAAAAAAAACCAACAAATAAATGTTCACCGTAACTTAAGTCTCTAACACACAGATTGGCATAATCAAATTAATCTCCTCTAAAAAAGACCTACCGGATCAATGTGTTCCCAATTTGGTGCCGTATTTCATTCCACTCCTCTTTGCTTTTTCGGGGCAATGAATTCAGGTTCAATTCTGGTTCACTGGGTCTGTGGTTCAACTTCATTGCCAGTGTGTCTTTCCTCTTCACTTTGTTGGCCAGAGCACCTTTGCACAAGGAGAAGAAAAAAATGTAGAAGCTTGAAGCTTAAAGTCAAAGGTTCCACCTCACCTGGAGCCAGGCAAGAGCCAGAACGAACATAACTCCCCAGTCTGTACTTGGCCTCAGATGATCCAGTCAAACATAGAGGTGAGAGAAAAGCTGAAGAGATTTAAAAATCTTTTAGCCAGATATTCAGATGGGCAAACATTATTATCTCTCTTCTTACTTGTCCTCTTTTTTTTACTTGGAGTTGCTGGAGGAGAAATCATCTAAGCATGAGCCAGCCCTCTGAATTAGAACAACCGTTTTTTGCATTAACACACCTCATAATATATCTGTTTTTAAAGTTGCTTTCCCACTTTTAGGAATCAGGAGTCTGGTATTCACGAAGATTTGTGTGCCTGAGCATGGTTTTATTCTTTGCTCCATGAACACAAGAAGTTCATCAGACTGAATGAAAGCATCACTTTTGTTTTTTCAACATAGCCCATGGAACAGCTTTCCTCTAATCCACATTCTTTAATACTATCAAGGTGAATAGCTTTATAATCTAAAACAAACAATCTACTTGGCTCCCTCTCACTGGCTAGTTATAACAGTGGGTTGACAGCAAGGACAAGGAGCCCTTCACAGTGGCTTCCAAAACCAGCCAGATGACTCGATGGGAGAAGGTGCCTGTTTTCATTCATCTTACACTTGCTAAGACCAGCAAGTAGCTTTACCTGTAAAAGAACTTTCTCTTTTGCTTTTCCCTCCCTTTCTTACTGTGTTGGCTTTCATCTTCATCCTCCTCATCTCGGTACCGAATGGGACCCTCTGAATCAGAGTCACTCTCCTTCTCTTCCTCTTCCTCCTGCAGACACTGTGGTAGTTTAGGAATGACTGAGGTAGGTGCTATGTCTTCACTGAATGCGGACGGGTGGCTTTGATCCTCTTCTTCTTCATCGTCTGGACTAACAAATTAACAGAATTATATTTTCTTTTCAGAAAAAAAGGGGATAATTGATTTCCAAGGTAAATGATGACTGAAGAACTATGAAGAAGTTCATGAATAAAATAATTTACAATTCCCTTCCTTAGGTTTAACAATCTTGCTAACAAATTTTTTAGCAACTGTTAATATAAAGAGCTGTCCCCTGATGACCTACATGTGAGATGCAAGTTTGCTTTGGTCACTTAAATGAGAAGACTGCACCGCATCTAACACCGTACCTAGCTCATGAAATGTATCTAATCCATTTCCCTTTTGTTTAACAATGGATTGGGACAAAATAATCTAATCCAAGAGAGTAAAGAGAAGTAAAGATGAAAACTAATGTCCCTCTTTACACTCTAGTGTATAGGATTACAATTTAGAGTCTACTTCAAACTCCAAAACTATCTTTGTCCAGGATGTGAAATAAATATTACCACCAAGTACTAAGATCATGGCAAAACAAATAACATATAGAATGCTGCAACAGTTCTTTTTATGACAAATTTTTAGTTAGTAAGATAATCTTCCACCAATCAGAAAGTGTCAACTTTTAGTCATAATTCGTCTAAATCTTAGAAGGACAGATAAAGTAGGTATAAGTACCAATGCTGGTGTGAACAGATTCAGTGTTTAAGAACTGATCAAGGAAAGAAGAATATCAGTTTCAGCCCAACGGGCTGGGATACTGAACTACCTTTCAGAAGACCCTTCTTTTTCTCTAGACTTCCCTCTGTTCTTCTCTACCAAGTTTGTGTGGCAGGCACTAGTTCTTTTCTTAACTAATTTTCTTTCTCACAACAAATCTACAAGGTAAGTATTGTTCCCATTTACAGATGAGACAACTAAAGATCAGAAAAGTTAAGTAACTTAGATTACTACAAGCTAGTAAATAAGTGGTAAAGCTGGGATTTGAACCCAAGGCTGTGTTACTCCAAGGCCAGTGTTCTTAAGCACCATATTACATTGCCTCCATTGTATCATATAAAACTAGTGGTTTTATTTTTCATGTACACAAGTTTGTAGTTTTTATGTCACCATGGAACTCTATTCTATGGAAAAAAACATAAATCAAAAAGTCCAAATTCTAGAACTTGTCCTATTCTTTTTACTTTAAATTTACTCATATTTTCTTTTTATAAGTACTATTTTCCAAGTAGGGCTACCTAGACTAAAGAAGGGGAAGCAAGAGGCAAGTTTTAAAGGCACTCACACTTTCAGCATTTCAATAGTGATGGGAAGTGACCTGGTCCGACCCAGGGTACTGCTGTCCTCAGAAAAGTTGCCACTGTTCTCGAACAGCAATGAATGGGCTCTGTGAGAGCCCTCCAAGGGAGGCGTCATGATCAGTGGGCTGGTTAGGGCCTGCTGGATTCGAATATGCAGTGGGAGTGGGGGCAGCCTAGAGGGTACATGAGGCTCCCCAAAGCTATGCTCCAACATCCTCTTGGGTACTTCCTTTTTCTGATCTTCCTGCTGGGGAACCTCCTGGGGTAGTTCTACGGAAGGTGGAAACTCAATTTCTGGCACAACTTGAAAAGTCTTGGATGGAACTGGAGGGGACCGTGGGGGCTCTGGAGGTACATGAGTAGGTAGTGTGGGGGATGGAGGAGGTGAGATCATCAGCAGCGGTGCGGAACCCACAGAGCACGTACTCTTCTCTCTTTGATCACCTGGTGTTTTTGTGATGGCAACAGAAGCAGACTCTGAGGTGGGTACCAAGGTTGATGGAATGCCTCTCTTAGGTGGTAAGGGTGGGGATCGCTTTGATAATGTGCCACTGCTTATTGCCTGGGACAGTTCAGCTGGAAAAGAGAAAGCAATATCTCAATTTAACATGGCTTTACGATCTAGGGCTTAGCTCAGTCTTAATCTTTCAGGTAAATTATATCATTTTATGTTTTTGCCATTCCCTAGGTACCTCATCCTGAAACAAAATTTATTTATCTAGAAAACCTAATAAATGCATAAGGAGTATAGGAAGAATATCACCTTAACACTCTAATGAGAAATTTTTTTTACTTCTTTCCTATGACAATAGACAAGACAATTATTTATTGAGTTGATCTTGGTGCAGATAAATATGAACAGAGACAGAAAAACTGGGGATAAAAAGTTCTTTTGTATTACTCCACGAAAAATTTAAACATGCAGACAGCAACAGCAAAACAAACACTAGTGGGTACTGTTACCATATTCTGGTAGATAATGATTATGTAGACTATTTCAGCTCTATATTATGAAACTATCAGAATGAAATCATAGATTTCCATAGCAAAGGCAAAGGCTTTTGAAGAAATCAAAGTGCTTTTCTATTCTTGACTTCACTCTCCCTATAACCATCTGAGGCGGTAAGGGAGATAAGAACATCTTTACTATTTTATATAAGGAAAAACTGAGATCAGAGAAGTTGGATGACTTGTCCATGATCATACTTCAAACTGGCATGGATTCAGCTAGCACCTAGGTCTCCTGACTATATTATATATTAGGCTATGGCTCTATTTTCTGGATCCCACTGTTTTTGATCGTTATTAGTGTCCACAAGTCTTGTCCTTTTGCATCCCAACCCCCACATCCACTTCCCACTACACTGTGGGCTTGTTGATTGCAGGGCAACCCTTATCTCCATCAGCATATCCACAGGGCTCTGTGAAGGCCTGGCACATCTAATCTAATGTTTATTAGATTAGAGGCTCCTGCTTGATATTATGACAATATATATTCCTCGAAATCCACACTGACTCAGGGGCTGATTCAGCAAAGTCCCTTTGGAGCACCCCAAAAGACCTGTTCATCACATGATGCAGGGACCAACCCTGCAAAATAATTTAATAGTAGTTCCCTTGGTCACCAATTGCTAACCCTCCACCTAAATTCCTTATTTTGGTCTACCTAGTGTCCTCAAATGGTTCTCTATGTCTTTCCTAGATAACAGCACCTTAAGCATCCATGAAATAAAAATTTACTTGTCTAAATCCCATTCCCTTGGGGGCATTCAAAGTAAAAGGCTAGTTAATCTGATAATGTTTTAATGTCAATCATTGTAAGTAAATTTTAAAAAGGACTTTATATAAGAATATTGAAAATATACACAAAAAAATTCTAATGTGTATTTTAGGATCAATGAAAGACATATTTTTGTATAGATTACACTCGGCTGCCTCTCTGAAAATAGCAGTTAGCTATTCTATCTATAACAAAACTCATCCCTGACAATACCATGTTGAGTATTTTAACTTCTCAGCTGGTAACAGGCATACAACTCAAATTATCAAGGAAGTGAACTCTGGTACATATACTCTGACAACAGCATCTGGCTGTAGTTCTCTGGAAAAAAAATGCCAGAATGTTCCTGGGTAGGGTTTCAAGTTCCCTTCATTTATTCAGCTATTTACATTGGTCCTTCCTCAGTCTTAATACTCTGCTATGTCTGTTAGGAGGCAGCAGCACTGTCTGAAGTGTGGTTCCAAACATTTGGACTTGACAGACCAAAACAATTAAAAAAAAAAAATATCAACCAACCTCAGGTTGTCCATTTTTAATATTTCCCAGTAAGGTTTGATACGAAATAAACCACATATGATCACCATCCTTTCATGAAAGACACAGCATTTTAACACTGAAGAATTAGGAAAGTCATAATTTCCCAGAATAAAGGGTAGCTCTTCAGATCAAATCTACTTAACTTGAATAAAAATGCTGTGAACTGTCCTATTTTTTTTCCTTCTGATGAAGACCAGTCATGGATTGATGTCGACACCTTCAGTCACAGGACCAACTGCTTTTGGCTATTCACCTTGGCCAAGAATGGCCTCTGCAATTTAGTCCATGGTATTGTTCACATATTACCATTTTATATATGCACCTTACCTTGAAAAAGATGGGGAACCAACGGCCTAGAGAAGTAGTTCTCAGTACGTAGTCCCCCAATTAGTAGCATCAGCATCATCCAGGAACTTACTAGAAATGCAAATTCTCAGGTCCTATCCCAGACTTAAGGAGCCTTGGTGGCTCCGTGGTTAAGTGCCTGGCAGCTAACTAAAAGGTCTGCAGTTTGAATTCAAGAGCCACTCCATGGGAGAAAAATGTGGCAGCCTGCCTCTTATAGCTTTGGAAACCCTGTGAGGCAGTTCTACTCTGTCCTAGAGGGTCGCTATGAGTTGGAATCAACTCGACAGCAACGGGTTTGGTTTTGGATCCCAGATTTATAGAATCAGAAACTGCAGGAGTGGGGGCCAGCAATCTGGGTTTTAACAAGCCGTTCAGGTAATTGTGATGAGAACACCCATTTAGACAACAGTTTGAGAGTACCAGCTTAGAAAATAGAGGTGTGAACCAGCAACAGAGAGTGGAAAAGCCTGTGTTTGGTTTCTGTTTCTCACTAACTGCAACTCTGAGTGAGTCACAACGTTTTCATGCTCTAATTGCCCTATCTATATAACAGATAAAATCAGTTTCCTACTTCACAAGGGGGTTTTGAAAATAAGTATGTGAAAGCTCCTCAAGTTCCTCAGAGATAAGTCAATCTGGCACTATACATCCAAGATAGTGATGATAGTAATAATTTTCTTTCTGTTTTTATTAAACTACTCCAACCTGTCATACTCATAACGAATTCTAAGCCTGTTTTTCAAGGTTCTAGTCATCCCACCCAACTTGGTGGTATTCGCCATTCAACAAGCCTTTTTTTTTTTATTCCTCCATTCAATTATTAACAAGAACTTTAAGTAGTACTAGTATTGTTTTTCCTGAAAAACTACATTATATATTGGCTACTTTCATTAGCTCTGAAGCACTCATTAGTCCACCCTCCCTTCTTTCCTTGAAAATGTACCTCAGAAGGTATGCATGTATCTGAAGAATATAGACCTAAATAGGACTTACAGATAAATACAAAAATTCACTAAACCAAACAAATTTACTACCTCCCTTGCTTTCTCTCTTCCACCACTTATTTTATTGAGAGTAGCATCCTTAACTCTCCCAAGATAAAACATGATTTCATCAGGGCAATTTAAATCATATCATCTGCAGTTCACCATAAAGATACTATGCTAGACACTGAACCAGAAAGTTACACTGTTATCTATATAATAATATTTTTTTTAATCTACTTGACTCACTTATGCTGAAGGAAGGCACTGGTAGTTTAAAGAGGGTTAAAAAAAACCTATCATTTGAAGAGTTTGCCTTGCCCCTTTTCTAAGTTTTTTAGCACGTGGCACAGATAATTCCATGCAGGTCAAATATGCTGTGGTCTTAACATATCCAGTCCTCCAACTATATAGAGTGTTTCAGAAACACTGTTATAGGAAAATAGATATTAAACCCCGCAAACTTGTACATAATTTTTAGTGACATCTGATTGCAGCCTGTTTCCATTCATAGCCATGTGCCTCATTTTCAAAACCTTTCCCCGTATTGAGGGCATTCAAAGGGATGAGATATGGAGAACTCTCTTATAGATCAAATCAATATTGTACTAGTTATCCAATAAAATAACCATCCAAAACACAACACAAAACAACAGAAGCCTGAAGACTCACCAATGACAGGGTTGCTATTTCTTTGAGCTGGTTTAGGGGGAGGGACAGGGGGCTGCTTGGCAGGGACCGTATGAGTCAGGCTCGGGGTAGCAGTAGTGTTAGTGCTGGCAGGAGCAACAGGCAGAGTCCTGGGTGCTGGCAAAGGGGTGGCAGAGGAACTAACAGTCTTTGCTGGGTTTGTGGCAGCAGTGGTGGCAGCAGGCACTGTGGTGGTGGAGGCAGAGGTGGAGGAGATGGACCTTGTAGTGCTGACGGAGGAAGTGGCATCCTTTGTTTGCCCTTCACGTGCTTCGTAAGAAGAGGACAAGGGTCGTTTTGGGGGAAGCTTGGGTGCATTCTCAGGAACAGAGTCTGCTTCAGAATTAGGCTGGCTTCCAGTTGAGCCTGTATAATAACATATGATTTAAAAAGGAAGAGGGAAAAATCAAAGAGACTGAAGAAGCTAGCTCATCTACAGATTTATCTTCAGCTTCACCAATTATTCAATTTATGTATTAGTTTACAGGCAACAGTCCCTGATGTTTTCCAACCTCAATGTACTTTTAGAATCTGACACTTTTCCAATCAGTAAGAGGCTCACTGTAGTATGGGTTCTTCATATAAGAGTCTACTGAGGAGGTACATTAGAATCCCTTAAGTAAAGGAAGAGGTATGCGTACTTTGAAAAAGTCCTATACGTATCTGATATTTGACATCCTCTTCCTTCCTTGAGAATCACAAATTCAGGTATTTTGTGAATGAGAGAATGAGGAAGGGTAAAATTCTACTAAAAGTTGCAACTAGTTGAGGAACTGCTAGCAGAGAACAGAATTCCCTCTAATTTTATTTCTCCCCGCTCTCTTGCAAACCCCTCAGGTAAATTAGAGTGATTGCTCCATTGCTCTTAAACTCAAAATCCAGAGTTTCTTACCTAGTTGCTTCTTCGGGTTCTCTTCTGGAACAAGTTTCCTGAGACTTGCTATTCTTCCTGGCTCTTCCTCCACTTGGTCTGGACTAGCAGATCTGGCACCCCCAATGGGGGTGGTATGGCCATTCTTTAACATGGCATGGCTCAACTTCCCTGGATCCTCGTCACCTGCAAGGCCCAAAATAAAAGAATAAATGAAAGGAACTGGTATGATTATACAGGGAGAAAAGCTGGTGATTTCTAACTTCTTTCATTCCCTTCACCTCCTTCCTGATACTAGCTTATTATTTACATCTAGATTATTTGGATTCTTATAATACAGTAATTCTCTTTCCAATAAATATTTGATTGCCTATTATGTGCCAGGGGTTAAGATACCTAGATGAGTAAAATAGATTTATAGTACACAAGTAATTATAATGCTGAATGTCTATAAAAAATATGATATAATGTGTGGAGTATTGTGGTAAGAATAGAAGCAATTCTCCTGGGGATGAGAGAGGGGTAAGAAAAGCTTCATAGGAAATGGTATCTAAACTGGGTCTTGAATGATGAGTAGGAGTCCATCACATTGAAGACAAGATGAGGAAAGACAGTCTAGGAAGAAGGAATGGCATATGTAAAGTGTGAAATTACTTGACATATTTGGGAGTTGGTAACTAGTTTATTCCAGCAGGAGAATAGGGAGCACATAATAAATGGTATGGATGGGTATGGAAAGGCAGGCAAGAGGCCAGGCTATAAAGGATACCAAACACCATGTTAAGGAGCCTGGACTGAATCCTGCAGGTGACAGGAAGCCATCTAAGATTTAGAAGTAGGAGAGAGACATGATCTGATTTGTCTTTTAGAAAGGTTAACCCTGAGAAGAGGGAGGAGGATGGATTATAGAGGGGCAGAGATTGGAGTAGGAAAACCAATAATAAGCTACTTTTAGAATCTAGGCGGGAAATAGCAGAGGCTGACCAAGAGCAGTAGGAGTGGAGAAGAAGGGGCAGAACTGATAGATAGGAGGTAAACATGATATATATACATCATGAATCCCTCCCTACACACTAAACTGCAGGGGTAATCACTGGGTTGGAGGCTTTGTGGTAACCTGTACTGATCACCTATGACCATGAAAACTGTAGGTGACATTCCTTCATGGAGCAACTAGACAAACTTTTCCAGTTACTGCTGAGGTTTCCTAGACTCTTTTGGAGGACAGAACTGAAAAACTGAGGCTAGAGACAAAAAATTCTGTCTCACTTCCCAGTGTCATAGGAACCAGAACTGGCTTGCTCTCTAAATGGTGTCATTCTTTACTTTCCATAGTGAGACACTTTGGGTAATATCATTTTGGTGTCCCCTGAGGTAGTTCCTGAAGTTCTCATAGACCAGCCCCCTTATTCCAATCCACCATAAACCTCTTTACCCAAATGCTTTTCTTCTTCCTACTAGGAGATTGTTGTTGTTATGTGTTGTCAAGTCAATTCTGACTCAGCGATCCTATAGGACAAAGGAGAACTGCCCCACAGTTTCCTAGGATGTAACCTTTACAGGAGCAGATTGCCAGGTCTTTTCTCCCACGGAGTTGCTGGTGGGTTCGAATTGCTGAGTTTTCTATTAGCAGCCAAGTGCTTCAAAGTTTGTGCCACCAGGGCTCCTTACTAGGAGATTAGACAGTATCATTCTTTATGCAGTCTCAGTAAGAGGTGGAGCTCAGGCTACAAGTAGTATTGTCTAAGATAAAAAAGCACTAAGTGAAAATGTACTTCTAAAGCTAAAGTATTCTCTGACAACTACTCTCTTATTTTAAAAAAGGGGAGGGGCAAGATGACAATTACACAAGAGTAGTAAGTTATTGTATGTTAACCAAACAGTGATAATTTAAGACACATTATTAATTAGTTTCTACTCAATACGCACCGGTAGAACATATGCAAAAGTGATCAGTTATAACTCAGGTTACTTACTCAAGAATGTCTACTTTGAAGAATCATTGTTAATGCAAACTCTAACGCAAACAGTTTCTCCAATGCCAACGGTGGAGTAGAAGTAGTATCTGGCTTCAATATCTATGAACGCCCCCAAACATCTCAGAAAATCCATTAAATATTTTATAGCATAGTCAAGTTAGAACCATAATCAAGCCAAATGCCATCTCTGAGGATGAACAGGAACCAAACACTACTAAACTGGAGATATATAAGCCAGGCTCCCAAGGCCCATCCCTTGATGTAGAATAAAATTTAGGTTGATTCTTTGGTTGCCAGAGTGGCATCTCGTCCAATGGCTGCAGTTCATTTATCAATTGAGGCTTTGAATTTTGCAGGTTAAAAACAACTTGGATAAAAGCAGGGCAAAAGAGACTGAACAAAGGCGAAAAATAAGAAAGTAGTAATATGTAGGGTTTGTGACAATAAGCATGAAAGGTGAGAGACAAGAGAGAGCATGGAGACAGGAATGGCTACATCAAAAAAGCAAGGCTAATGGTTGAAATGTTTTGTTTCATATATTTCAACACACACACACACACAAAAGCAAAAGCCAAAAGTGCTGCAATGGGGGCATTAAAATTGTGGTTAACCCACCAAGATACCTAGATTTTATGTCCTATTGTAAAAAAGAGTCATGAATATTTGATGATATTAAAGAAACAATTACAATCTACATTAAAAGAATTTTGCCTTGAGAGAGAAACACTGGAACAACTGAAACTTTTCATCACTTTATATCCTGAAAAAGGGTATTTTTTACCTCTTTTTGACATTTATGAAGTTTACCTCATATATAATGTATATTTTGCCCATTAAAAAGTTACACAAAAACACAAGTTAAACATGCTCATTACTAATCATGTAGTAAGTTCAGAAAAATAGAAACCCCCCAGCCATGTTCCCATCCAACCTCTAGAGGTAACCAATGCTAATAACATTTTAGTATCTTTCTTTCAAGCTTTTTTTCTCTGCTTAGTTTTAATATAGTGGAGATATCAAATCTTCAGTGTACTATTTAATTTTGTGAACAGGCAATGCGTTCACTTGGCTAAAAACCCAAAAAGTATCATTCCATTTGTTTGGTTCCTTTTGCCCACCCTCCAAAAGAGAATGAAGAGAAATGAAATGTAGATGTCTTAACTTTTATGATAAGCTGCTTCATACAAATCATACAGTGGAGAAAGTCCTGGCAATATTAAACCAGCAATGAGGGTTGAAATAGCAAAACATGACCTTCACCTTTATGATAGACAAATAAAAGATTATGGCAGCAATATGGATACAATTTTTTTTTTAAAAAGGGAAATGACACACAGTGCTGCAGCCCTCGTGAAGCTAAGGATGGACAGAGACAGGGATGTTTGCCCCAGAAGACCAGAGCCAGATAATGTGGACACTTGGAGGGAAGGGTGAATAGCAGTTTAAAAAAGAGAAAAAAAGAAAGAAGATATGAACACCTCATCAGAATTAATTATGCTAAACATTTGCAAACTCACCCTGCTCAGGGTCTTCCACCAGAACTCCTCTTTTAATCAGCTCTTCTCTTGGTTTTCGCATAGATATCTTTCGCTCTAAAACTAACATTAAGTTGGAAAACAGAACTCAGAAATGTGACAGTTAAAGGTCAACTTTACTCTTAACATTCTAACTCCACAGGTAAAAGAATGAAGTGGTTCAAACTTCTATTCTTAGGACAGAAAAGAACAGGGAAACTAATTTTAAATTTAAAAACACAATTTCTTTCAAGTATTATTTCCAAAAGGGACTATCATTGTATAATTATAAGCTTTTTTCTTTTTAATTTAAATCTCAATAATAAGGTATTTATGAATGAACTGTGTGTGGGTGGGATGTGGGCAGAGTAGAAAGAAAAAAGTCCATCTTTGATTTGCTACAATTTAATCAGGAACTCTATCCACCACTCCATAGATAAACTTCAATCCCATCAAAACATCAACCTGGGAATGAGGCTACACTATACAAGGCTCAGTGAACGACCATTTGATTGTTCAATTCTAAAAGATTAATTCCCTCTTCAAATAGGGGTTACAGAAGTTTGGGAGAAGAATGAAAAAGTTAGGTACTTAAATAGGGAACTCTTCAACATATTTAAATCTTAGTATGTTACCTTCTGATGTCTCTTTAAATTTATCACTGCTTTTTTTTTTCCGCCACTTCCAGGGTTTGAAGATCTTGCCAAAGCCTGAGAACTTGCTCTTCCTTTTGGTGGGAGGTGTTGTGTCTCCTGCTTCCACACTGTCCATGATCATGCTTGGGTCTGCAGTGGACTGGCCTGCTTCTTCTGTTGCATGGTGAGAAGCAGAAAGGGAAGAGAAGAGCCAATTTATTATTTCAGCAACATCTCTAAAATGTCCCTTCCCCTTTCTTCCTGTGGTGGTTGGAAAGGATCAGAGCAATGATAAACAATCATGCAGACAGTCAGACTCCTTGACATCACACGGACACCAAGCATCGATAACCCTAACAGATACAGTACTAAGGAAGAAAAGGAACCAAACTAAACTGATAAAATTTTGGAATAAAAATTCACGGAGATGACTAGAACTCTCTCAAAATCTTTTAAAGGCACCCCTCCCCACCCCCAAAAGTGGGTCTCTTCCTAACATGCATGAGATCTTACCTCAGTGCAGCCTATTACTGTCATCATTCTTATCCTCTTGGTATGGGGAAAGGCCCAGTTCCTCCCATCTCCTGTGTCACTGAAGCAGAGAATTCTACCATTCCTGAGTGAGTCATTACCCGCTGTTAAACAGTACCCTCTCCCTATCCTCTTCTTTCAAGATATAAACAGTTCAGGGAGGGGTAGCATATTAAGTGTTAACACCTTACTTGTATCTGTTTATTAGATTATTTTATTCCTTCACGAAAAGGACCCTAGGTAGTTTTGGAGCACTGGAATATACTTAGGTAGGAGGTTGGAGTGTTTTAAAATGGAGAGATATTTTTACAGAAAGTACAGGTATGCATCGTTTTACATCCACAGTAAGTTTTGTGAAATAGGACGGTATACAATTTGGACATTGTTCGAACACCATATTATATACCGGCAGCCCTTGTGCAATCCATAGTTAAATCCCTATAAAGCCTACTGTATTAAAACCTTATGGGACTCGCCGGACAAAGTCCGAAAGCTGTACCACTGGATACAGGAAGCCAGCCTTGCCGGGTGTGCGGGTGGGGTGGGAGGGGGCTGCGCTGGCAGCCAGATTGGGACTTTGCAAGTGGCGTGTGGAGAAGCGGCCGTGGAGGAATGGGTGTGCGGATGGCCGGGGGCGCAGCTGGCCGTGGTGGTCCTGGATGCCGCAACCCTGTTGCTGCTGCCCGCTCCTTAATCATGTGTAGTCGCCACTGTGTCCCCGCCAGCGCCTGAGGCAGGAGTGGAGGAACCTCCACGTCAGGAGTGAAAGGAGTGAAAGGCTCCACCACTACTGGGCCAGTAAATTAAGCCAGGAAGAGGGAAAGGAGGAGGAGGAGGAGGCATTGCGGGGTTTGGGATGAACCCTGGAGCCTCGCTCCTCGTTCACTCTGGGGTTTTAGGGTCTTTAAAACATTAAGAGGAAATAATAAACAAAAGCAGAGCTGTTTTCCCTTAAAAAAAAAAGACCTTTATGGGACCACAGACGTATAGGCGGCGGGATACTGCCCCAATGGATCTTTTGTGGTGCGGCATGACTATAGAGGTGCAATTCCAAAGTTTGCGAATTACAGTACTGCATTAGAGATAATACTGATTTTATGGATGTGACCAAAAAAATATAGCTGACACAATAAATTTGCAGGATTGAAATGAAAGGCCATGAGCCTCTCATTATGACCACACATGCGGGGCTTAGTTAGCTTTAATGGCAGAGAAAGGAGCAGCCAAGGCTGGGCCAAGAATTAAAAAAAAAAAAAAAAAAGCAGGAAGGCAACAAAAAAAGCAGGAAGGCAACACAATACAGTTTTGCACTCCACCTACTGTCCCAGGGTTTTCTGGAGAAGTCTAGAGGGGAAGAAAAAAAGAGTCAAGTGGAGTAACAGTCCCGGAATTAAAGTGGGACCTCTATTTTATAGAAATACATCAAGAAACATACACTATGTTACAGTATGTGATAAGTTTACATATTTACTGTAAAAATTTTCACAGCTGAAGCAAATAACACTTTTGTGGAGAAGTGAAAGGGGCAAAATACATGCACTAAACAATCTCTTCTTTTAATAGTGTAGATATTTTTCATAAGAGAAAATACACAATTGACAAGCACTGATATTTTTTCAAAAGTTACCAAATTCAATCTCTTTTTAGACAGGAGTCTAGGGAAGTCTGATGATAGTCAGATTTACACAATTGTAATGATCAGAGTGACTGCAGCAATGACGGCTAATGCATTAGTTTGCTGTGCCCAGAAGACTTAGGCAAAATAGGGTCCTGGTTACTAAAGTAGAACACGTTGAAGAGACAGATGAAGGTGACCCTTTTCATCCCAATTGTACCACTTACTTGAAGGCATACCTGGGTCTCAACTATTTTGTTTCTTTAAATGAAAAACTCTAGAATCTGATTATAACATTGGACCATATTTAAAAATGTTTACTTGCCAGAGACATTAGAAAAACCCCTGTCATAACAATTTCCCTCAATGGTACCCTGGGACCAACCTCAAGAATAGCACTAGGGTGAACACACACCATTGCTTTTAAGAGTCAGTGCTTTAATTAAGACAGTATTCTCCTGATTATGAAATGTCATTAAGAACTGATGATATTTCTGAACATTTATAGTATTTAACATGTTAATGCTTTCAAAGACATAGATAATCTTAGAAACTGAGCTATACAACATAAGCTGTTCATTCTCAAATAGTAGGCTTACTTGTAGAGGCAAGGAGGGACTGAAACTTTAAATCTGCTGCTAACCTACCACTGGGTGAATTTCACTCAGTTCCAAAAGAAACACAGAAAAATGCCTGTTTGGTTAAAAGAATTAGGGAAGATCATATCCAAACTAAAAAAAATACAAACAATATGAAAGAAGAGGTTATTAGTGCTATGTTATACTTTTCCAAAGAAAAATGACCAATAAGCTTTAGAAATGTTAGAAGATAACATATTCACATAGAAGTTCCTGTCTGTAAAGTCCTTAAATGAAATACAGTCGATCCAGCCCATTTCCACGTATCTTCTGGGATATCTGATCAATTTTAAAGGAGGACTGAGTTCACCTCTTTTAATCCTTCATTATAGTTAAACTTGAATAGTATTTCTCATTTATGTGTCACCTTTCTCTTACAGATTCAAAACAACTATACCATATTTTTCAAACATATTTGTCTGCCAGCATATGAACTCAAAACAGATTTGTTTTAAAAGTGTTACACAGAAAATGTCAACAGTTTATGATACTAATTAATGTGTCCATAGCCACATCTATTGCTTAGAATAACCCTCTTCTTTATGTAGAAAACTCCAGTCACTGAATACAAGAAGCAAGAACAGTTGTTTTCTTTGCTGCTCCATGCAAACATGCTTAATTTTCATGTTTACGAAACCTTTAGAAATGCATATGCCTCTTGCCTCATGCAGTGTGATACAGCTATGCCCAGCCCTGCCCCAGTTATCATCCCAAATTCATTCATTTACATTCTCTCTCCACTCCCCTTCATAACATATGCACATGCATGCATATACGCATCTGTTAGGAAATAGAACATTATTCAGTCACTCTCAAATCTGTTTAATACTCACAATCAGGTCAGCTGCCTTTTCAAAATAAAGATCTCCAAGAGGTGAGATTTAAGAATCTGTTTAAAGAAATTTCCAAGTAATTCTTATGATCAGCCAAGTTTGTTACACCCAGCCACAGACTATTATCTGGAAATTTCATGCATGTTAAAAGAGACAGAGGCAGACTATCTCTGGCTGTAAACTGCTTCTGTGTTGAAGAAGAATAAACTAGCAAATTACAGTATCATTCTTGTGTTTTCTATTCAGCAAGGTATTCCCAGGAAGGAACTGTGAGGGTCTTCCCTGTGTTTCCTAGTCTCAGATATAGTTCAAATAAAAAATAAACAACAAAACAGTCTGCAGTTTCTGTTTCCAGATTTATAATATTTTATTTTCCATGTGCAGAGTCCCTGGATGGCACAGTAAAGTGCTTGATTACTAGTCGAAGATTGCTGGTTCAAATCCCTTCAGAGGTGCCTCGGAAGAAAGGCCTGGCCATCTGCTTCCAAAAGGTCACAGCTTTGAAAACCCTACGAAGCAGTTCTACTCTCCCCATACATGGGGTTGCCATGAGTCAGAATCAACTCATTGGCAACTAACAACAATAACAACATGTTCTATGTGCACTTGAAGAGAAAGTGCATTTTGCAGTTGTTGGGTGTAGTGCTCCATATATGCCAAGTAGGTAAAGGTGATTAATCATGTGGTACAAATGATTAACATTCTTTGTGATTTGTTATAGGCTTGTTCTATCAGCTACTGAGAGAGGTATGTTAACACCTCCAACAATGAAAGTGGGTTTGTCTCTTTTCTTTTAGTTCTCTTAATTTTTGCTTTAAATACTTTGAAGCTATGTTATTAGGTACATACAAATTTAAGGTAATTGTATCTTTCAGCTGAACTGACCCTTTTAACATTATACCATTTCCTCTATCATTCTAGTAACAACACTTTCGCCTTGATGTTGTTTTCTATTCAGTTTGACAATCACTGACTTTAAAAAAAAAATTTGTTGTGGTGAAAATATACATAACAAGACATACACCATTACAACAATTTCTACATGTACAATTCAACAATCACTGACCTTCAACTGGAGTGTTTAATCCATTTACATTTCATATTTTTACTGACATAGTTGGGTTTAAGTCTACCATTTTGCTATTTGTTTTCAATTTGTCTCATTTGTTCTCTGCATCCTTGACTTACTATAATTTACCTTAAATTAGTACTTTTATTGCTTCCTGAACAATGCAAGAACCTTGTAACAGTTTAATGTTACCTCCCACCTGCCTTTTGTGCTATTGTTGTTATATACTTTACTTCCACATACATGGAACATTAAACACAGAAAACATTATTATTATTGTTTTAACAAACCATTTTTTTTTATATTGCCTACATATTTGCCCTTTCAGGTACTCTTAATTTCTTCCTGCAATATTGTGCTTCCAAGACAGCTTTATTTCATCTTAAGTTTTGAAGGATATTTTCATTGAGTATAGTATTCTAGGTTGGGAGGTTTTTTTGTTTGTTTGTTCTGTTTTAATTTCAGTACTTTTTGGTCTTTTTCTTCCCCCTTGCACTGCTTTTCTTTGTGTGTTTCAGTTTGGATACTTCCTATTCGCCTCTGGAGTTCACTAACTCTATTTTCTGCTCTGTCCAGTCTCCTGTTAAACTCAACCAATGAGTTAATGCCTAGATAATACATTTTTCAGTTCTAGAATGTCCATGATTTTTTATAGATACCAATTCTGCTAAAAATTTCCCACTTTTCATCCACTTTTTCCTCTATTTTCTTCAATATATATTAATATTAATCATAATTATTTTAAGCTCTTTGATAATTCCAATTTTTTTTTTTTTTAAAATCACCTTTGGGTCTGCTTTTTACTATTTTTTCCTTCTTGATTACTGGTCATATTTTCCTGTTTCTTTGCATGTACATTTATCTTAACAGTATATCAGACATGGTTTAAAAAAGAACCACAGAGGTTCCAAATATCTTCCTGTAGCAAGTGTTCTCTCTTTCCTTTGCTAAGCAGAAAGAGTGAGAAGATAATCACTTTAATCTACCTAGGAATTGAGCTGGGTCAGGAGTGAACTACAGTAAGTCTCAGTTCTCCTCTGGATCCTCTCTCTGTTCTGCTGGTGTAGTCCTCCCAGGCATTTGATTGAGGGCTTGGCAGTTATAACTCTTCTCAGCCCTAAGAAGTTGTCTTTCCTCTCTGGAATTTTAGTTCATCTAAGTTCTCATTGGTCCTCAATTCTCTAATGTCTCTAATTATACGAATTTTGCAATGTACTTACTATTTCCTATTTGCTGCAACAGAAGTGTTGGTCTGTCATAATCTACCTCATCCTACCTGAACTCGAAACCGAACCCATTGCTGTCGAGTTGGTTCTGGCTCATAGTGACCCTATAGCAAAGTATAAATATTAAAGTAAATGACAATATGTTTCAGAAGAGATAAGGCTGGAATTACCAATACTTTTAAGTTACTGAACAGAAAACTGTTTTTAGAATAATCCAAAAGTAAGAAGAGAAAGTAACTAACAATGAATGAGTTTTTATTAGGTTGTCAGGCACTGTGCTATGTACTTTGATTCATAATAATCTTCAAAATAACCCTCTATGGTAGTTATCATATCCATTTTATACAAAAGGAAATGTGTCAAAGTTACATAGCAATAGCATAAGTGACAGAGGTGGAATTCAGATCCAAGTCTCTCTGACTTCAAAGTCTGATCTTTTCCATCATGCTGCCTTCAGAATAAAGATTAAGCTGAAACCTTACATGTCTTTCCAACATCTGGTTTCATTCACAAAGCTTTTTACAATACAATTTACAAAGTTGGAAGATTATTTTATTTAATTCTCATGACCACCTGGATAATTGTTATTAATCTTTATATAATTTACTTCAACAGTTTGGTGTTCATCTCAAATACTGCTTAATATCAAAATTTATAAACGGTATATAAAGTTAGGATTCTTATTAAAGCTTCCTTATCAACTAATTTGTCACCCAGTTATAATTACCTCAAGTTTCATTAAGTACTTTGTTCGCTCCCCTTAGAACGGATTAATTTGAACTTAAATTGGATGCAGCAACTAACTTTCGTGATTTAGATCATTATCGTATATTATTTAGTTTTTTTATTTTTTAATTTTTTAAATATTTTATTGTACTTCAGGTGAAGGCTTACAGAACAGATAGTTTCTCATGTAACAGTAACACACATGCTGTTTTATGACAT
>NW_004443984.1:1370236-1417908 GCF_000243295.1 Trichechus manatus latirostris
GTCCTTTTGTGATTGACTTATTTCACTCAGCATAATGTCCTCCAGTTTCATCCATGTTATGCGATGGTTCACTGATTCATTATTGTTCTTTCTCGTTGCACAGTACTCCATCGTATATTATTTTTGTATCAGGTTACCGGTTTTTCTTTTTTATTCATAAATCATAGCTTGTATTTGGATTCTTTCTTCACTGGCTGCTATATACCATATTTCTTCAGATCTCAGTTCAAGTTGAGACAGAATCTTCATGCTGTTGATAAGATATGTGGGAGAGAGAGATAGGACTCCAAAGTCATGCTCTCAGGCCCTTACTAGCTTGGGAGTGCTCTGGAAACTCCACTTTTATCCATTCAAGAGCAACACCCATAACTTATTAAAATAGTGTTGATAATGTTCTTCCTACCCACTCTTTGTTTAGGTGCCTGCTGAAAGAAATAGATCCTAAATCAAGGAAGTGTTCTCTGACTTTCCCTTCTTAATTCCCAACATATCTTTAAGAAGGGAATGTGGCGAACTCAAAGTAGAGACCTACTCAATAGTCTACCTAAATCCAACTTTGAGGAGTCTATGAAACAGTTACTGCTCTCCCATTATCAAATCCTTTTGGACATCATTATTTTATTATCTAACTAAAACCAAAAAGCCAAACCCATTGCCGTTGAGTCGATTCTGACTCAGAGAGACCCCACAGGACAGAGAGGAACTGCCCATAGGGTTTCCAAAGAGCGCCTGGTGGATTCGAACTGCTGACCTTTTGGTTAGCAGCTGTAGCTCTTAACCACTACGCCACCAGGGTTTCCATTAGGTATTATTTATAACTAGAATAGTGGCCAGACCTGTGCACTTATTAAAAATTTTTTTAAAATTTCAATTTCATATAAGTTATATAAGACCATTTTCTTTAATAAAAGCCTAAGTTCTCATAACATTTACACAAAAGTTTAGAAAACTCAGCTTTAGAAACTGCCCAAAGATGTTATTTCTGAGTGTCATTTAGTATGGTAAATAATTGGGAATGACTTAAGTGCAATAACAATAGGGATATGAATAAATAAAATGAAAATTTTATATAAAATAATAATATACAACTATTAAAACAAAGTTTCAAAGAAAAAAAACTATGTTTCTAGAGTATTTAATTATGGGGGAATGGTTATAACATAATGCTAGGTTAAAAAATAGAATATAAATTCATGTATATATCACATTACATAAACTATGCTAAAATATGTCAAAAAGAATAATGGAAGACAGTAAACCAAAACTTAAGTATCTTGTGGTAGGATTATGGCAGATTTCTTTTTCCTTCTAGTTTCTCACATTTTTCTTTTCACAACAAATCTTTATAGCTTTTATAACTGGAAAACAGTCAAATTAACTACTTTTTACAATGGAAGTGGCAGCTTTCAAACCACAACAGTCAATAAATCAAGTCCAGTATATACATAAATGCACAAAAGAAAAACAATTCTTCCTAAACATTAAAACCAAAACCCACTGCCACTGAGTCGATTCCAACTCATAGCTACCCCAAAGGACAGAACAGAACCGCCCCAAAGGGTTTCCAAGGCTATAAATCTTTACGGAAGCAGACTACCACATCTTTCTACTGCAGAGCAGCCAGTGGGTTTGAATCGCCAACCTTTTGGTTAGCAGCTGAGCACTTACCACTGCAATAAAAATAATCTCCCACATGAAAATTATAGCTTGACAAATGTTGTGTAATATATTTTTTTTACCAAAAGAAAAAAAAAAAAAACACAGGGAAGCTGCTGAGGCTGCTTATGTACAACCAAACACCTCATGGGATTTGGTTTCTTGGTTTGGAGGTTTAGGGTCGTGGTTTCATGGGACATCCCAGTTAATTGGCCTAATATTATGCTTAGTGCTTCTGTTCTACCTCCTAGTTCATTGTGAAGTGCCTGGGATCAAAAAAAGCCTGCAAGTGGCCTTCCAAGGTGCAACAATTGGTCTCTATTCGCCTGGAGCAACAGAGGAAGGAAATGCAGGAGGAGGAGGAGGAAATAGAATGAGTGGCTAATTGCCTCCATGAACAACTGCCTCCTCTGCCAGGAGACCAGAAGAACTGGATGGTGCCCCTAAAACACCAAACCTGTTGCTGTCAAGTTGATTCTGACTCACAGTGACCCCATAGGGTGCCCGTACCCTATTGCCGCTGAGTGAATTCCTACTCAAAGTGACCCTATAGGACAGAGCTGAACTGCCCCATAGGGTTTCCAAGTAGCAGCTGGTGGATACGAACTGCCAACCTTTTGGTTAGTAGCCTGAGCTTTTATCCACTGCACCATCAGGGCTCCATAGTGTACCCAGCTACCACTAACATTTTGATCAAAGATTCTATGTAAGAATCCTGATCTAAAGGGGAGAAATGCAGAACAGAATTTCAAATTCTCATGGACTCTAGACTTCCTGGAGCCATGGAGGCTGGATAAATCCCTGAAATTACTGCCCTGAGATAATCTTTAAACATTAAACCAAAAAGATCCTGATGTCTTCTTTAAACCAACAACAGTTTAGCTTAATTAGTAAAGAACGTCTGCCTTGAGCATTGTGCTCTTTTATGAACTATCTATATGGAATCAAATTGACATCAGCAACTCAAAAGGTTAGATAGGAAGCTTGAGGGGCATTGAGTTTATGTTAATGGAGAAGGAACAATTTGGAAAAAGAGGGTGAGAATGATTTTACAACCTGAAGAATGTAAGCAATGTCATTGAATTTCACATGCAGAGGCTGGTGAATTGGTCAATGTTCTGCTGTGTATAGTCTCAACAACAAAATAAAATAAACAAAAAGAAAATCAAAGCCTGAAATATTAAGTAAATTAAACCACTCAAGGATATCAGATTACTTTGGTATCTGGAGCAGTGACAAAAGTGAATAGATTTGGGTTACTTGAACTATACTTTCTAGTTCTACATTCATGATAATCTGGATTTTAAATATTCTTTTAAGTTAAGTATATTTTCCTAGTTTGCATGAGTGCAATCTTGAGTTAAAGGAACTAGAGATCAAATTTAATAATGATTTAAATTCACTAGGTGCAAACTTACAAGCTGCAGAATGAAGGGTTTTAAAGTATGCTCAAATCCTTGATAGCAGTGATTGACTACAATTGATTGAAAACACTAATCTCCGTAACATTTTGTTTTAATTTGGCTCTTGCAATCCTTTATTTTACTTTAGGTGAAAGTTCACAGAGCAAATTAGTCTCCCATTCAATAGTTTGTACGTAAAGCGTTCTGTGACATTGGTTGCATTCTCCACAATTTGTCAGCATTCTCCCCATTTCCGCCCTGAGTTCCATGTTTCCTTTGGTCTGGATTTTCTACCCCTTCCTGCTTTCTCAGCTTTGCTTTTGGGAAAATGTTGCACTTCTGATCTCATATAATCGATTGTTCTAAGGAGCCTGTTCCTCTCGGTGTTACTGTTGTTTATATTATGGGCCTGTTTATTGTTTGGGTGAAAGGTAGTCTCTGGGAATGGCTTCAGTTCCAGGTCAGAAGGGTGTCTTAGGGCCACAGTCTCAGGGGTTCCTCCAGTCTCTGTCAGACCAGTAAGTCTGGTCTTTTCTGTGAATGTGATTTTTTTGTTCTGTATTTTTCTCCTGCTGTGTCCAGGAGTCACTGTTGTGATCCCAGTCAGAGCGGTTGGTAGTGGTAGCCAGGCATCACCTAGTTCTTCTGGTCTCGGGGTCATGTAGGCTATGGTTCATGTGATCCATTAGTCCTTTGAACTAACTGTTCCCTTGAGTCTTTGGTTTTCTTCAATCTCCTTTGCTCCAGACAGGAAGACACCAATAGTTGTGTCTTAGATGGTCACTTGCAAGCTTTTAAGACCCCAGACACTACTCACTAAAGCAGGATGCAGAACATTTTCTTTATGAACTATGTTGTGCCAACTGATGTACAAGTTCCCCCATCCATAACATTCTTAACCAGTAACCAGCTGACTAACTCATGGAGAACCCATGTGTGTCAGAGTAGAACTGTGCTCTATAGGGTTTTCAATGGCTGATTTTTTGGAAGTAGAGCGGCATGGCTCTCTTCCAAGGTACCTCTGGGTGGACTCAAACCTCCAACCTTTAGATTAGCAGCCTCGCATGTTAACCATCTGCACCACCCAGGGACTCCACAGCATTCTTAAGATCCATTAAAACTGCTACACTAGTTCAAGCTTCTTACTATGAATTTTTGCCTGACAGGAAGAAGATTCAATTATATCCCTTAGAAAACTGCAATAGAAATTATACAATTAAAAAATATACTCAGGTATCTAGAAACAATTATGCCTCAAATTTGTTCTATAAATATTCACAAATAAAGGACTGAGAAAGGTGAGCTTGAAAATGTTTATAAGCAAATTTGTACGTCAACCATTTGTTCTCAAAATCTCTGATTTTATGACCAGCCTCCCTCCATTTCCAATTTAACAGAGGAAATACGGGCTTGGAGTCACATTTGGATATCCCATTGTTTCTGCTTAAACTAGCTATGGCATTTAAAATGGCCTCATGAACCCATTCTGTTTCCTGTTAGGAGAGCCAGCACAAGGTAGTCTCCCTCCTTGTTTCCCTTCGTCCGAAAACATGATATAGGATGCTGGCTATAGTTTTATAATTATGTGTTCAAAAGAAAACACCTTTTTCTTTGAGCCATGCAGCTGTAGGCCACTAGGAAAGCTTATCACTGGTTTGGAAATCTTGAGGTTTTTTGGAGGGGGCAGGGGCTAGGTATGGAAATTAACTAACCAAATTAGTTTGGTGTTTCCTGTTGAGTAGTACCTTGAAATCATGCCTTGGTATTTAAACCACTTACTCCCTCATTCAAGTTGTAGCACCTCATAATTCATAGGCTTTCTTTTATATCATTTATCAGGCAGAATTCTAGTAAATCTTTCTTCAACCACTAGATTTTTCCTGGTTAACTTTTAATTCAAATTTCTGGCTCAAATTAATTGTTTCAGAGTGATTTTCAAACAAATGTACAAATGCATAATGTTATTAAAAAAACACTTCACACTTTCCATCTTTAAATAATTTTGTAAATATTCATTAACTATTTATTGTAAATATATTATAATTACATAACTTGCTGGGGATAAGGGATAAAAGGACTAAACAACATGCTCTAGGTCAAAGATAGCGTTCATTTTAGAATCAGATTTACAACCAATTCTTAATCATCCATGTTAGAAGATAAGGTAAGGCACAGGCATCTGGAGTCTACAGAAAACTTAGTTTTCAGCCTATCCCTCTATACCCTTTCCCCTTTACTAAACCCACTGCCACCAAGTCAATTCTGACTCATGGTGACCCTATAGGACGCAGTAGAACAGCCCCCATAGAGTTTCCAAAGAGCAACTGGTGGGTTCGAACTGCTGACCTTTTGGTTAGCATCCTGAGCTCTTAACCACTGCACCGCCAGGGCTCCTCCCCTTTACTAGGCTTGGTAATGAGTGACAAAATTATTGGGTCTGAGTTCCACTTCTGTGTTTTATACCTTATCAGGTTTTTAAAGATATTTAAATTTAAAGTGTACAAAGTTCTCCCATTTTACCCATAAAAATTTTATACAATCATTATTTATCCAAAATTTAAAAATCTATAGTTTTGTTCAACAACAGACATACTAAAGTCTCAAAAAGTACCAAATACTTCTTATACTTCTGTAAATACCATTTATAATACAATGGTTTTCTCTGCTTAATTATGCTTTATGCCCACCTAGCTGGAAACAGATCTTGCTTTAAACAGCATTTTAATAGCATCAGAACTTTAAATGGAGAACATTAATTTATGGTACTTATGCTACTGTACTTACTCATACTTGTCTTCTAAAGGAGGATTTTTTTTTTTTTTTTTAATTTAAAGAACTGTTTCAGAAAACTGCAACAAAAGTAGAAAGCAAAACCTGCTTCTAACAAACAAAGCAAATGCAGGCTTTGTCTACAGAAGGCCAGTAACTTCCCTTAAATATACTGCACAGCTCTGGCCCTTGGGAATTACAATAAAATTGGGCAAAGTACTTGCGAAGACAGTCAGGGAGTTGGTAGGTCTCTCTCTCCACTTGCAGGTACAGTTAGGTCTGAGAATCTAACTCTAGAAGATTATAGTTTTCTGACCAAAACTACATCAAAAGGAGTGATGCTGCCTTACTCCTGGCAACTTGCTGTGAATACTTTTTGATAAAAATTACAAGTTGAGGATAATATTTTCATGGTGAGGGGCCAGAATATAAAATATTCTCTCAGGAAAAGAAAACTTAAGCTTTCCAAAGTTTACCTGTAAGTAGAAGAGGGGATATGTGGTTGTGAAAACGGGCTATTTGGAAAAATCCACTGGAGCAGAGGGAGGGGCCAACAATTTGTGGTTGGTATTCAGCTACAGGAAATCCTTTAAGAAGTCCACCACAGACCCTGCATTGATAATTCCTCCTGAATTTTGAATTACATGGGGAAAAGGATGCCTGTTCCTTCTTTCTCAGAGAAAAGCATTTATTGTTAGACCCAGGTACGTATGAGAAATGTCTCTGATAATTCTGATGATCAATACTACTGTCTTTCCCCAAAGTCCTATAAACTGCTTTATTATATTTAATTAATCCATCTATTATTCATTAGTATGTTTTAATTTTGCTATTTAGCTATATCAAATTTTATTCATCCAGCAATCTCCTTACTGATTTTGCCTCTCAATTATGATATATATATATATTTTTTAAATTACACTTTAGATGAAGGTTTACAGAACAAATTAGTTTCTCATTAAACAATTAATACACACATTGTTTTGTGACACTGGTTGCCAACTCCACAACATGTCAACACTTTCCCCCCTCTTGACCTTGGGTTCCCCATTACCAGCTTTCCTGTCCCCGCCTGCCTTCTCATCCTTGCCCCTGAGCTGCTGTGCCTATTTTGTCTTGTTTTGCTTTATTGGCCTGTCTAATCTTTGCTGAAGGGTGAACCTAAGGAGTGACTTTAGTACTGAGTTAAAATGGTGTCTGAATTATTACATATTTCTAAACCGCTTTCCTTCAAGCTACTGCTAACATCATGAGGGTGAGAATCCATAACTACAAATTTCAGAACAAAATGAATCAAATGATGATAGAAAGGAATGTAGAAGAGAGGAAATAATATTATAATACAGTATCTTTTAAAGCAAAATATCCCTATGTAAAAGTGGGAAAAAAAAGAGGCTAACTAGTAAAAGGAAGATAAACGAAGGAGCATAAAAGGGGAAAAAGAAGTTAGAGAGGGGGAATGTTATTGTGTGCTGTTGAGTCAATTCTGACTCATAGTGACCCTGCAGGACAGAGGAGAACTGCCCCATAGGGTTTCCAAGACTGTAATCTTTACGGAAGCAGACTGCCACATCTTTCTCCAACAGAGCAGCTGGTGGGTTTGAACCGCCAATCTTTCGGTTAGTATGTGAGCAATTAACCACTGTGCCACCAGGACTCCAGAGAAGGGGAATAGAAGGGCAGAAAAAAGGTAAGTTCAAGGCTATATGGTTGGGTAAAATCCACTAAAAAACCCATTGCCATCAAGTCGATTCCAACACATAGCAACCCTATAGGACAGAGTAGAACTGCCCCATAGGGTTTCCAAGGAGTGGGCTGGTGGATTCAAACTGCCAACTTTTTGGTTATCAGCCAAGCTCTTAAGCACTGTGCCACAGGGCTCCTACGGTTGGGTAGAGCTTATTAAAATTCTTTGGTCTTGTGCCTAATTTAAGGGTACGTTATAATTAGCTGGGTTGTTTTAATATGATCCATAGTAAAGGATTCTAGTGAATATAGAAACAATTTTTATTTTGATCAAGAACTACAAAACATTATTTGAAAGTTTTATCTGGGCAAATCTACAGGCTTTTCCTATGGGCATATTTCACTGAAGGATAACTTTTTATATAAACAGATGAGGATAACTGCTTATTTCCCTGAATGGACACCACAGCATAAGTTCCCACTCTGCATTCAAACACTTGATTAGTGTGCCAGTTGTCAGAGATCCTACGGTAAACCGATGGTTGGATGCTCGGATAACATCTGATAAATATGTATATAAATCCTCATGCAAAGGTTATTTATTTGAAAGCAGACTCTTTTTGATAATAAATAGCACTGGACTTCCATTGCAAGCCAAGAGAGCCAACTAGTTTTAAAAATAAAGAATACATCTCATTTTAAGCAAATTTGTAAATTTTTTTTCTTTTCATATTTTTAATTCATATTCCCAACTAGAAAGTAAACTTTCTGGGGACACAGATATGAGTTATACCTATACAGGGGTTTCTGTAACATTGAGCGCCTTAAAAATAATAAGAAACCAATTCAGTATATTCATTCGTTTTGCCTCACCTGACTAGACAAAACTAGTTATCAATTTTTAAAGCTCAAAACTGTTATGTTATAGGCCTAGAAATGCAAACAAATGATTTAGGTTTTATTTCACTTTGTATATTTATTTTTTCAAAGAATCTGATAAGACTTTCCAAACCACTGTCCACTGAAATACTTTTAAAATTTCATTAAGAAATTGTTATGTTTGGTAAAAGCCTTTAAAGCAATGGTGTAGTCCTCAAAGTTGTCCAACATTAAGCCTTCACGACCTGGTCCTGAAGGTTCATTAAAATACCTTACAGTCACCGATCAATTATATAGGTAATAGGAAAAAAAACATAAACATTAAATCCAGAGAAAACATAACCTTAGTTAGGTACCTGAGTGATTTCTATTTCTCCCTCGTAGATCTTTTATTAGGGTTACTGGCAGGGAGCAAAACTGGTATTTTATTATTTCACTCTTTTAAGAAAGTATAAAAAATATCAAACTTCATCTACTCAGATGAAATTTCTGTTACAATATATGAACATTAGATAAGCACTCTTCAAAAATACCATCACCCACCACTAAATTGTACCTGCTTAACAATTTATTACTTTTCAAAGTATTTTCTTTCTGGGTTATAAATAAATGCCTTGCATTATTTGGGTCCTTATACTTGTTAACAAAGAACAGGAGAGTTTAGTAGTCCAAAAGTGAGTTATTAACCAAATTCAGGAGAGTGATTACCTTTGGGAGTGAAGAATATAAAATCATCATTAGGAAATGGGGACATAGAGAGAGGGGTGGGGTGAGTTATATCACTGTTTTTAATTTCATTTCTTAAATTGGGTAGTGGTCCACTAGCATTCTTTATATTTTTCTCTATATCTTTTCCTATTTATAAAATATTTCATTTTTTAAAAAGTTTGAGTTATTAAACTGATAAAGACCCAGGTGATCAAAGTAGAGTGAGTCAAGTCCTAACTTTAGTCATAAGAAACTATGTGTGTGTGTGTGTGTATGTGTGTGTGTGAGATCCATGTGCCTCATTTTTAGTAAAATATGAAAAATACTTCTATAGGTATGTCTTCTGGGAAGTTCTCAAGTGAAAAGACTACCTTTAGAAACTAAGTAGCATTGAATTATGAGACATTTGGGAGTATTATCTGTGTTACCAACTTTTAAAATTTTCCTTAAAGCCACCTACATTTTTATTTCTGAACCAAAAGCAGTCAAGGACTGAACATGTTTTCTGCTGCTTCATAAATCAAAAAGAAGGTATAAATATTTTTTTAATAGTATAATGTCAAGAAATGATTCCCAGGCTTTCTCTGGTTACCTTGCTTATGTTTAGCAATCTTTTAATGAACATTCAGTTAAAATTATTTTTCCCAATTTAAGATCTTCATCTTATATAAAACCCCACAAGGTTAAGAAAACGAGCTTGCAGTGACAACTCACTTTGTTTTGAAACTCTGAGCTATACTCACAATCATCATCTTGGTCTCTAGCCATCCCTGAGAGAGATAACAACACTTCAAATGTAAAGCACTGGCTTCAGAAATGTTTATACCAAAGTGTTGCCTTATGAGAAACGGAAACATCAACACAATGGAAAAAGCCTGAGACTTACTTGTGAAATGTTTAACCGAGTCTAAAAGATTAATTCTTAAAAATGGCTGTTTATAAAAAATCAACAGTTCTAGTTCTACATCACACGAGTATCAGCTGCCCAAGTCCTGCAAAATAGTAGTAAAATACCACTGAATTCTAAATAAGAGTTCTTGCAGCATTTATCCTGCAAGAGCAAGAAATTAACAGATGGTTTCCTAGCAATTTAATATTTAAAACTCCTGAGGGATCAAGCAAAACAAAACTGTGAGTAGGAAATTAATACAACTGAGTGAAAAACAACTTACAAGTTTTCACTCATTCTTCACAAAGTTACAAATGTCCCAAAGTTTTAAACATCACAATCCTTACATTCACATTCCTATGTAGTATTCAGCTTCACCTGTAAATCCGCCCTGCCTCTGTCAAGATTTTCTCAGTTTCTTTGCCTTCTATTACTCACCAACTGCATCTGGATTTACCGGTCTGGAGACGTCAGCTTGTCCCATGATTATATTGTCTGATGTATCTCATGACAACAAACTGTCCCAGACAAAAGCAAACTTTTCTTAAAAAATAAATCCACATAAGGAGGGGACACACGATCCTCTCTCAGTGTCACTGCCGGACGTGAGGAAACGGCACGAGGTCAGCTAATCTGCTGGAGTGTCTGTCTCCCTGTATCCTGGCCTGGGCACTGTGGTTCTTACAAATATGTCTTCATGCTGGCTCTCTTCACACAGGAATGCCTGTCATTCCAGAGTGCATACTGTGTAAAGCTGAAGTGCAGGAAGGGGAGGAGACTGCCAACCACATTCTAGCTGCTGAACGGCACAGCCCAAAAATCCACACCCCTTTCCCTCACATTGAGCTTGGTGGGAACTCTCCAGGCTCAGAGCTGCAGAGGAAAGAGAGTCCATTCAAGTCTACCACAGACATATTCATAAAACTTAATCACACACACAAAAAAACTTTAGGTGGTTATGCACAGCAAGCTAATGAGAGCAGAAGTTCATTCAAAGATACGCATTTTACCGTTTGCTCTTTGTAAAATTTTATTTCCTACCTGTGGCTGGCAAACCAAGAGCAAATTGAGACATAGGCACTGGAAATTAATAACATTAGGAACGGTATTTTAGGATTGAATATACCTTTTCTAAGAACAAAAGAAATTATTTCTGAAAATGTGCTTACTAAGTTTAAACAGTATACATGAAACAAAAATTTGGAAGGTATTATACAATATTTCTCTTTCTGCTAAAGGCCAATAACTACCATATGATCTTGGGGAATACAAAATTTTAACCCAAGTGGAACACAAAACTGAAGTGGGAGCAGTCCTACATGCTGGGCATAATACATTGAAATATCAGCTTATCACATGAAACTACTAAAGGTCTAGCCTGTAAATGATTTTTCTTTTTTAATCAAGACATAACTAATATACACACTTTAAGAATACAGTTTGATGAATTTTTATATATGGATATACTTGTGTACACTGAATTTTTAAAATGTAGAAAAGCTACATATAATTTATTAAAGTGTTTTGCCATATACTCTGGATTACAGTCTTCAATCCTAGAAGTATAAAGTCAGAATTTCTTCTAAATTACTCTACTGAGCAGAATAACACCGTACAATTGTATGGACTAGTCATGGTAATGTTGTGGTAAGACCTGCTATGCTCTATCTGAATCTGAACCTCAACATTACAAGTCCTAAGTCTGTCATCAAGGTGGAAAAAGTCTCTATTTCACTAATACCTGAAGGTAAAACGGGGAACAAACAATTCTGAGTGCTATATTAAGGAGTACAACATTGGTTATTTCATTTAATTGTCACCAACAACTAGCCATGTGTTGTAAGAGTTTATTTACCCTATTTTCAGATAAGAAAACTAAGGCTCAGTGAAGTCAAATCCTGTGTCTTATTTCACCAAGTTTTCAAGTACCAGAGCTCCAATATTTCTTTAACAAAAGACAGCTCCAAAAAAAAAAAAAAAGTGTAGTTTTAAAGCTTTGTTCTCCAGACTGAAATTCCAGAAAGACAGATTTCTAGTGTCTGGACTTTCCCTTAGAGCCTTTCCTTAGCACATTCTCTTTTTAATCCCATCATCTACCACCTGCTTTTGATATATACATATGCATACATATATATATATGTGTCTATATATATAAATATATATAAACAGCAAAGGTAACAACAGAAAAATGACAATGATAAGGTATCAGTAAGGAAAAAAAAGTGTGAACTCGGGCAATACTCCAATTGTTAATACTGGTAGTCATCAGAAATACATTATGATGTTGATCACTAAAATAGGAAAGAGAGTGAAAGGAAAAATACATTGAAAGAATTCATCTATCTAGGGTTGTTCAATATCTGGGAACCCAGCACTTAGATTTATTAGCCTAAAAGTGGCAATTTTCACTATGGTATCAGTTTCCACTACTCTAAGATGGGGATACATGAGACATTATACAAAAAGTGGCAAATTAATTGCTTAGCACTCAGTAGATGCTCAACATATTGTAGCTATCATCATTATCATCATAGAAGCAAATATAGCACACTGCTTAAGAGCATGAACTTTGAGGTTAGACTGAAATTTTGATTCCAGCTCTATCAGTACTAAGTGTTAACATTAGGAAAGTACTTCATCTCTCAGTCTCAGTTTCCTAATTTATAAAATGGGCATAACAATATTTACCAGTACAGGGCAGCTGTAAGGATTAAATGACATAAAAATAAATAAAGTGCTTTGTATTGTGCCTGGCACATAAATAGCTCTCAATGAATGCAAGCAATAATTATCACAGTTGTAGTAAAAAGACAAGTTGAGACAGGAGAGGCCAGGTCAGGAGCAGCCACGCAACGGTCATTAAAAGGAGGTTTGTCAGAAGTGGAAGAGGATGACATCTCTGTACCATGAATTCAGAGGACAAAGTTGAAGTTTGAGTACAGAGGTCCAGAAGGTCAAATCGGAAGAAGCAGGATAGGGAGGACGTCTGAACATAACCAGGGTTGTATAGAAACATCAAGCAGAGGGAAGGGCTCAGACAAAAGTACCTGCATATTTGGGTAAGTTCAAACCAGGCACAAGACTCTCCCTCTCCCCTCAAAAAAGGAAAGACATAAGGAGCCCGAAAACAGTACCTAAGAATCAAGTATATATCATCAGGCCCATATGACAGAAGAAATGAGATGCATTATGGATCCTGGTATAGCTGCTACTTAAACCAAACCAAACCAATTGCCACCAAGTCAATTCTGACTCATAGTGACCCTACAGGAGCGTAGAACTGCCCCACAGGGTGTCCAAGGAGCGGCTGGTGGATTCGAACTGCCAACTTTTTGGTTAACAGCCATAGCTTGCTGCAGCTCGTAATCACTGCGCCCCACCAGGAGTCCAGCTGTTATTTACCACCTGCCAAATTTAAATGCCCATCTTGACTTGGTTCAGTGTTGATTCTAGGTTATCATGAAGGCAGTAATGAAACTTAGATAAAACAATGAAAAAATTTTTAGTCATGATCTGGCTCAATCTTCTACTCATTACAGAAGTAGGAAACTGAGGGTTAAAGAGGTTAAATGCCTTGCTCAGAGCCTGGACTAGAATCCAGGTCTCTTGATTCTAACTCCAGGACTCATTTCAGTTCTTGTATAGATGGCCAAAGGAGCCCTGGTGGCACAGTGGTTAAAGCACTCGGCTGCTAACCAAAAGGTCAGCGGTTCAAACCCACCAGCAGTTTGCTTCCGGAAAGATTTACAGGCTTGGAAACCCTATGAGGCCATTCTATTGAGTCCTATAGGGTCGCTATAAGTTGGAATTGACAGCAGTGGAAATAAATGGCCAAGGAGATATTTAAGCTCCCAAAAGAAATACTCACCTCCTAAGGAAGTCCATACTCTACAACAATAATGAATCTCTTAGAATTGCTAATTATGTCGTCTATGGGCCAAAGGAACACAAGTTCTCCGACCAGTATGTTTTATTTTCATTCTAACAATCAATATTTACTTTGTGCCAACTGGCAAGCAGACAAGCAGGAAGAGAGATACTGGCCCACTGATGGCCCTAAAACTTAACAATCAAAGCCTTTAGTTCATTCTAGTTTCCATGCAGTATGATTCAGAAATGCAAAGAGAAGTCTCACTTTAACTTTGTAAGAAGCAGACAACTATCTCTTGTTAATCGTCATCTAATAAAATATATTCTCTTTTTACTTTTCCTCCACAGTTTACTGCCTTAAGGAATGGGGGGAGTAACAGGATCAAATTTTGTGAATCTCTTCCTATTTTATTTAGGGAGAGGGCAAAAAAGGCCCTATAAAAATATTTACTAGGCAAAGGAATCTAAACTACAGTTTGATTTAGACAGACTGAGATCACAGTAGGTTTTTACTGTTTATGTCTGGGGAAGAGTTCTTTTTGGAATTTGGTGACTGATGCCGTAATTCACCATAAAAATTGTATTGTAGTGAATTAACTTGTAGTGAGAATCTGTTTTCACTTGAAAACCATGATCTCTCAGTGTATATAATTGCTTATATCACTACTTTTGAGGTTGATTTCAATTTTGGAGTCTCTGGATGGTGTAAACGGTTCAAGTGCTCAGCTGCTAAGTGAAAGGTTGGAGGTTTGAGTCTGTCCGGAGGCACTTCAGAAGAAAGGCCTGATGATCTACCTCCAAAAAAATCAGCCACTAAAAACCCTATGGAGCATAGTTCTATTCTGGCACACATGGGGTCGTCATGAGTTGGAATCAACTTGATGGTTACTGGTTTTTTGATTTCAACTTTAGTTAAAAAAAAATTCAAAATTCTATAGTCTTGGATTAAGAAAATAATTTTTTAAATTCAAAAGTCCTTTGCCTTGGGGGGGGAGGAAATGGGGTTCAGAATATAACCCAGAATTTAGGCTTAACCTGTGTTACTAACTTCTACTATGTGCAAACCTTTTCATTGCTTAGAGACATTTTTTTCTTCTGGTTTAACACTTAAAACAAGAAAAAACAAAAAATGGAGATAATTACAAATTTTCTTGATCTCACAATTTCTTAGACTATATTTTCTCTGCTGGTAAAAATATTCCCCTAGACATTCAAAAGTTTTAGTGACATTTACAACTCCAAAAATTTTTGTTAGCAAACATCATATACACCAACATGAGAATATACACGATGTTTCAATAAACAGTTTATAAGATAAAACATATTTTGAAACACAGTGCTTTTATTTAAATGTATTTTTATGTTGATGTATCAATACAAATTAGATTACCTAGGAGAGTAAACTCTTAGCTGTGTTAATTACATCTTCCTCAGCTTAATTCAGTGTGTTACTTTCTTATGGCCTAAAATGTCTCAAGAGGTTGAGAAGATAGTCACTTCTCTTGGAAAGAATAACCAGTAGAAGTTATTAGCAGGTCACACAAACACATATTCAAGTAAAAGACTAATTTTCAAATTCAGGATATAATCAGGGGAGGGAGCAGCTTCCTTTTCTTTACTTCATCATCTACTGTAATCTAGTCTGGCTGGCTCTGGATAGTTATGAGACAACATTCTACAACTAATAATCTGTGTCTCAAAAGCCCACGTGGAAATTAGAAAGCCTTGGTAGTCATTTGCAAACTCTTCGTTGTCTCATCTATTGTATGAATTGCTCTCTTGGCCTAGAATTTCTTTCCCAGATCCATTTGGGAACTCCAATTCATCCTTTTAGAACTGGCTCAAATGTTGCTTCCTCTGTATGAGCCTTTCCTTAGTCATTCAATGAGAATTCCAGCAAGTATTTACTGAATCATGATTATGTGCCTGTGGGAGAAAGATGTGGCAGTCTGCTCTGTAAAAATTTATAGCCTTGGAAACCCTATGGGGCAGTTCTACTCTCTCCTATAGGGTCGCTATGAGCCGGAATCTACTCGACCGCAGTGGGTTTAGTTTTGGTTGGATTATGTACCCAGCACTGCGTTGGTGCTAAAAACACCTTAAGGTGCTTATAGTTCAAGTAAATAGGATCTACATTAGAGTATGATGAGAACTTACATACAAAGGAGCCCAGATGGAACAGTGGTTAAAGCAGTTGGCTGCTAACTGAAAAGGTTGGTGGTTTGAACCCAACAGTTGCTCTGCAGGACAAAGATGTGGCAGTCTGCTTCTGTAAAGATTAGTCTTGGGAACCCTATTGGGCAGTTCTACTCTGTCCTATAAGGTTGCTATGAGTCGGAATCCACTTGATGGCAATGGGTTAGGTACTGTGTAAACACATACGGGGGGCAGTGTCTAACTTTGTTCTGAGAGATCAGAGAAAATATCTTGAAGTAAGTGACATCTACAATCTGAATCAGCCATAGAAGGGAAGATGGGAAGTGTGCGAAACTGAAGAAAATTTAATGGTCCAGAAGTGAAAAAAATGTACAAGCAACTCAGTATGGCCAGAGAGAAGAGCCAAAAGATAAGACTGGAGAGGCAAACAGCTGATCATGACTATGGTCGTGCTGGACGTACCACTCTGAATTGCAATGATCTTCAGACTTTCTATTAGGCTAGAAACTCCTCGTGCACAGGGCCATGATATATTTGTCCTTAAACTCTCAATGCTTAGAACAATTTAGTGCACAGCAGACACGCAACAAGTATTTACTAACCTTGAGTACAAAGGAACAAACAGCATTCTTCGATTTTAAGCTTTGCTTATGGAAACTAGTTTCAAAAGGCAATTAAGATAGAAAAGTGCCACTCACAGAGGCTGCAAGAAATGTGGATGCCACAGGCTATACTATCATTCCAAAGAATCCTGAGAGTCGCTGTGAAACTCTCACTTTTGTGGAAAAAGAATTGCACATTCATGGTGGTTTTTGAGAATTTACCGCTTTGCAAGTAAAAGCTTTCAAAGAAGACAAACTTGTCATGTGAATGTTCACATAAACCCTCATATAATCACTACTGTTAAGCTCAAGATCCTCAGCTGAAAGTATTTCATGTAAACTAGCCTAAGAACAAGGCTGAAAGAGATAGAGGTTAAATATCAGGCAGGTCCACCGTCATCACTGAAAACCCATTCCACCTACCCTAAATAATACTGGTTTCTTTCTGTGGCTAGGTGATTGGATTTTAAAAAAAACACACACAAAAAAACTGCCTTCTATTCGATGTCAAATAACTCTTGTTCCTCTGCCCTACCCCCACTTTCAGAAGGCAGCATGGTTTACCAATGGAAGAAAGCGGAGACTTTGGAGTCACATATAACTATGCAAAAATTTCAGCTTTCTCATTTACTGATTAGGTGACTCTAGACAAGTAACTAACTTATATGAGCCTCAGTTTCCACATGTGTAAAATGGAGATAATTACTTAGAGCTGTAGTTGTTGTTAGTTTACATCAAGTTGATTCTGACTCATGGCGACCCCATTTGTGCAGAGAATTGCTCCACAGGGTTTTCAAGGCTGTGACCTTTCGGAAGCAGATAGTCAGGCCTGTCTTCTGGGTTGGTTTGAATCGCCAACCTTTTGGTTAGTAGTCAAGTGCTTAATCGTTTTTGCCACCCAGTTGTCTATAGAGTTGTTAGGAGAATTAAATAAATTTCTAAAGAGTCTGATGATTGAAGGTGCTTAATACATTTTGGCTCCCTCTTCCCTCATTTACGTTCTTTATATAAGTGGCAAGAAAAAAATAAAGATTTAAATTTTAATGCCACACTTCTTCAGAAAAAACTGGGGAGGTTCTGATGTGCTTTTATGTCACAGTGGCTATATATCTCTTCCACCCTCAATAATGACAGGCGTGAAGTAATGTATACGTTTGTATGTTTACAATACATGGGACTATGTTTATGAGAGAAACTGGAATTATGCCAACATAAGCTTTCAGCTCCACAGAATGAAAGACCTCAGTCTAAGAAACTGGGACTACAAAGATTCTATCTAAGCTTTCTCCTAAAGTTTTTGTTTTGAAGATAATAAGCTCTTTAGGATGTCATAGGGGTCTGGAGTGCTTCTCATACTGAGGAAGGAGTTACAATAAATTATAGTAAACAGGGAAGTTTCAGTTAGAAAGGTGAAAGGACTTTTCTGTGGTTGGGTTAAGGATGTGGGGTGTTCCTGAGGGTACTGTAGAGTCAGTGGGAAAGGCAGGCCTAGGAAAATGAAGGAATTATCTGAATAGAGATGAGAGAATGTTGAAAAAAAATAACAGCAAAACATTTATAGGTAATATACAGTGGGTTGTGGGAATGGAGGGAGAAAGGAGGTGAGAGGATATAAATGACTTTACTGGAACTTTAAACCGCTTCCAACCTATATTCAGGCTGTTGAATCAAATTATTGCCAAGGTCCCTTCCAGTTCTGAAATTCTGCAGCAGAGTCAAAGCAACAATTTAACCCAATTCAGTGTTCTGTTTCAAATACAGTCATGTGTCACTTAACGTCTGGAATACATTCTGTGAAACAGGATGGTATGTAATTTGGCCAGTGTATGAACAGCATATTATAAACAGGCACTCCCTGGGTTACCGACAACTCCCGTAAAGCTTATTAAAACTTTATGGGAACCCCCTTGCAATCGTCTTCCTCACGGCTGCCGCTGCTACTGCTACTGCTACTGCTGCTGGCAGAGGCGGGAGAAGCCAGCAGCAGTGGCTAAGACGGCGGCGGGAGTGGAGCAAGGGGAAGTGCACGAGGAGTGAGCCGAGTGTGCCCAGCCTGCCCGCTGTTATGTCTGCCTGAGGAGCAAGAGCAGCCCTGGTCCTGAAGCCACTGCCCCGCCTGCCTGGTGGAGAAAGCCTGAGAGCCTGGCCCAGAGCCATGTCTTCTCCAGCTGGAAGTGGCCACCAGCCCAGCCAGGGACTCGCCACCCCAACCAAACCATGCCCATCAGTGCTGCAAGAGTCTGGGTTTGGGGTCTTTAAAACTATTAGGGAGAGCTGCTTTCCCTTACAAAAAGGTCATGGAAGCTCCATAGACACATCCAAACTCCCTGACGGACTGAATTGCTGGGTGGAGGGCTGTGGGGACCATGGTCTCGGGGAACATCTAGCTCAAATGGCATAACACAGTTTATAAAGACAATGTTCTACATTCTACGTTGGTGAGTAGCATCTGGGGTCTTTAAAGCCTGTGAGCAGCCATCTAAGATACTCCACTGGTCTCACCCCTTCAGGAGCAAGGGAGAATGAAGAGGACAGGATACAAGGAAAAGATTAGTCCAAAGGACTAATGGACCACAGCTACCACGGCTTCCACCAGACTGAGTCCAGTACAGCTAGATGGTGCCTGGCTACCACCACTGACTGCTCTGACCGGGATCACAATAGAGGGTCCTGGACAGAGCTGGAAAAGGATGTAGAACAAAATTCTAACTCACAAAAAAAAGACCAGATTTACTGGCCTGACAGACTGGAGAAACCCCGAGAGTATGGCCCCCAGACACCCTTTTAGCTCAGTGGTGAAGTCACTCCCGAAGTTTACCATTCAGCTGGGGATTGGACAGCCTCATAAAACAAAACGGGACTAATGAGGCACAGCAGTCCAGGGACAAGGACTAGAAGGCAGGAGGAGACAGGAAAGCTGGTGATAGAGAACCCAAGGTTGAGAAGGGACAGTGTTGACATGTTGTGGGGTTGTTAACCATTGTCATAGGGCAATATGTGTACTGTTTAATGAGAAACTGTTCTGCAAACGTTCATCTAAGGAACAAAAAAAAAAAAAAGAATTATCTACGTGAGATCGAATTGACAACAGCAACTCAAAAAGTTTGATGGGAAGTCTAGGGGGCAGTGAGTTGAAGATAATGGTGATGGAATAATTTGGAAAAGGATAGTGAGAATAGCAGCACAACTGGAAGAATGTAATCGATGTCACTGAATTGCACATGTAGAAGCTTTTGAAATGGTGTAATTTTCACCAAAAAAAAAAAAAAAAAAGGGTCCTCCAAGGCTGAGAAGGGAGAGTGTTGACATGTCGTGGGGCTGTTAACCAACGTCATAAATCAATAGGTGCAATGACTGTTTAATGAGAAACTATTTGTTCTGTAAACCTTCATCGAAAGTACTATATATATATATATATATAAAAACCTTATGGGACCACAGACATTAAGAAATGTTTTATTATGGAATAGGGTAATGGCCATAATACAGTTTATATAACTAATCTAACTCAGTGCTTGCCATATAATGTGAAATAAATGTTTAATAAATTGAAATATTATTATTGGGAAACCATAACCCAAATTTATTCATCCCACAAATATTTCTTGAGCACCCCTAAGTGTCAGGTACTGCTCTAGGTTTTGGGGATACATCAGTGAATACAATGTGAAGAAAATTTCTGCCCTCATCTATTACGTTAGATGGTAATTAAGTGCTACAGAGAAAAACAAAGCAGGAAAGGGAGGTAGATGGGCTGGGAAAGAGGGTGTTAAATTATAAATTGAGTGAGCAGAGAGGGTCTAATTGAGAAGATAATATATAAATAAAAACATGAAGTAAACAACATATTCCTCAAGTTCCTCTGTCATCTTCCTAACACTATAATCCTTTTAGTTCTAACAGCTGCAAAATAAAAAGCAATGTTTCCAAGCTTGCTAAAAATTAAATATTAATTACATAATAGTGTATTTTAATCACTGGTCAGTGAAATAAAGGTTATCATTTGTGGTGCTCAGCTCTCAAATATCTAAAGATGCGCTGTCCAATACTATGGCCACTACTCACATGAGATTATTTAAATTTATATTAATTAAAATTGCATACAATCTGCAATTCAGGTGTTCAATAGCCACCTGTGGCTATAACATAAGATAGTACAGATACAGAACATTTCCAGTGTCACAGAAAGTTCTACTGTACAGTGCTGATAAAGCATTCTGAACCTAAAAGATTTTTAAAACATTCTCAGAGGTCTTCCATTAATCACAAAACACAGTATAGTACCTCAAAGTACTAATTCCACATTTCATCACCATCTAGTGTCTATTTTCCATCACACCAACTACAAACAGCAACACACTCTGAAGGAACCTGGACAGTTTTGAAAATGTTTCCTTTTTCAGTAACAAACTACTGAGCTATTTATATATTCACAATATTTGATACTCACTCTTCAGCAACTGAATTACTATTTCTTTTTCTAGTAACACTCAGTTAAAGTCTTTGAATATTAACAACAATTCAAAGCCTAGAGAACGAAGGAAGGTTTTATTTCAATCTAAAGCCCTACTCACAGTGATATCCATTTATTATTAGCAGAAAAATTTAAATCTCAGTCTTACTGGCCATCCATTTAACATTTTTCTACTCCAAATAATACTTTTTCATGAGCTGAAGGTAGATTTTGTGTAGTTACAATGAAAGTGATTAAGGAATTTTAATCTTAAAGAATAAAATGTTTTATAAAACTACATGATATTCATAAAAATTTAAGTTCTAGCTGACCTCTATTAAGAAACCATCAAGTATCAATGACATATAGGACTAACCAGTCAGAAATCAAGGAGCTGCCCATCACAGGGTTTTGACACACACTAAATGTTCCCCAGTAAAACAGCATTCATTGCTAGTGACTCAAAGAGGTGGCTATTAGCCACTGCCACTTACCTTCCTTCTGTTTCATAACTCTTTCCAACTAATCTGGCCCTGAAATTCACACTGAGTGAGAAAGAAATATAATATAACCAACATTCAGCCACACACCCAGCAAGCACATAACAAACGTCTAATGATGGCTATAATAACATTTGTCAAAGTTAATCAGAAATTTCTAAAAAGGAATCTCCTTTAACAAAATTCTTTTCTGGTATATGTGGGGAAGAATATAGCCTTCATCCTCTACTAAATAAAAATTCTGAGTAATGAACACCTGGTTACACTATGAGTCAAGAATTCCTACAAAATAACCAAGGATGACTATATAAATGGCTTGTCTATCAAAATTACTCCAGCCAGTAATTCAAATGTACTTTATTCTTTGTTTTCTACTTATGAAATATCCTTATCTCAAAAAAAATTGGCCTAATAAACACGTTTAGTGCATCTGTTCTACCTTCTAGTTTGGTGTGGCCTTAGGGATGGGGAAAGTGGATGAATACAGGGCACCATCAAGGCCCTCAACAAAGTCCTTCTTAGAGACTTTGGACAGAGGCATTGGAGGAGGTGAGGAGGCTGGTGGAGAGGTGAGAGAGAAGAGAGAGACAGAGAAAGTGGGAAGGCAGGGCTGGTGGAGGAAGGGGAAGGGAGGAAAGAGGGCAGAGCAGCTTTCTTAGAGTGAAGAGACCAGCTGGAGGGGCAAGGGCAAGCACAGGGGTAAAGCCCAGTTACAAGTGGTGTCTTCGAGACAATGGCTCAGGACTCGTTCCAAAAACACCTTGCCTTGGCGCTGTGTGCAGAGAATGGAGGATCCTCAAGGTCTTCAAAGGTAAAGGGCCTTCAGGAGCTATGGCCTAGCTCAGGGTCGGCACAGGGCCTGGCACATAGTAAGTGCTCAATAAATGTGGGTTCTGTTCATTTTGATGGCATTGCTTACCCTAGGGGGTCACCCATTATCACCCTCAAATCCCTTATTTATCCCCCAGAAATGTTAAGATTTCACACCAGCCCCTTGAGGCTGTGCTTAAAATTCCCCCATTGCTGCCCGTTTGAAAGTTTGCCTTGAAATCACACCTTATCGCCTCAGGGACATTTCCTAGAGCCCCCCCCCCACCCCCCGCGCCGTTAACTTCCTTTCTGGGGACCAATCACCACCTCACCCAGGTCCAGCAGGAAGGAGATGTCTCATTACCCCCTCCCCCGCCTCCCCCCCCAGGGTCCCCAGCACTGAAAACAAAGGAAGCCAGTTGTGTTAACACTTCCTGTGGGTTCACTTGGGGGCCAGCACCGCAGCTGAGGTCTGCCCTGTCAGAGACCTGCCAGCGCCCAGCACCAACCCACTCCTGGGCCTCCTGGGCCCCACACCTGCCCAGGTAGCCCCCCTCTGGGGCCACAGAGAATCCCCCTGCCCCTCCCTGGGCCTGGCCACAGTGCAGGCCCTGACTTCTGCAATCCTAACTGCCACTTCCGTTCCCTGGGCGACCTGCCCAGCCCTTTCACAGCCAGCACATCATCAGGGCAACTTTTCCCTGAAGACTGGCCACCATGGTGCCCTTGGGGCCACTGCTCTGGGCCCGCCAGTCTCTGCTCAGCCTCCTGCTGCTGGTCTGCTGTCTGCTGCCCCCAGGTGAGAGCCTGGGAATGGGGGACTCGTAGGTTGGGGGTAGGGAACGGAGAAAGCACAGCTGCCTGCATCCTGCCTGGGGTTTTAAAGCTTAAGAGTGGCCATCTGAGGCAGAACAATTGGTCTCTATTTTCCTGGAGCAAAAGAGGAAGAAGGGCAGTCAAGAATAGAAGGAAGATATGAAATGTGTGGCTAACTGCCTCTATGAACAACTGCCTCCTTTGCCATGAGACCTGAAGAACTGGATGGTGCCCAGTGACCATTACTGAACATTTTGATCAAAGATTCCACAGAAGATTCCTGATCAAAATGGGCAAAATGTAGAACAATTTCAAATTCTCATGGACTCTTGACTTTCTGGAGCCACAGAGGGTGGATGATCCTCTGAAACTACTGCCGTCAGATCATCATTAAACCTCAAACCAAAAAATGTCCCCTGAAGTTACCTTAAAACTGAACAATAGTTTAGCTTAACTAGTAAAAAATGTCTGTGTTGAGTATTATGTTCTTTTAAGAACTATCTATATGGGATCAAATTGACAACAACAACTCAACAGATTAGATAAAAACCTTAGGGGCCAATGAGTTTATGTTAATAAAAAAAAAAAAAAAGAGGGTAAGAATGGGTGCACAGCTTGAAGAATGTAATCAATGTCACTCAACTGTACATGTAAAACTGTTGAATTGGTGTATATTTTGCTCCATATATTCCCAACAACAACAAAATAAATAAAATGTTGGGGGGTGGGAAATAGATTTGACACATTGAACATTAATGACTGAAGACCAGATGACTTGTGGAATGACATCAAGGACACCATACATGAAAAAAGTAAAAGGTCATTAAAAAGGCAGGAAAGGAAGAAAAGACCAAAATGGATGTCAGAAGGGACTCTGAAACTTGTTCTTGAACGCAGAGTAGGTAAAGTGAAAGAAATGATGAAGTAAAAAAGCTGTACAGAAGATTTCAAAGGGCAGCTAGAGAAGACAAAGTATTACAGTGAAACACGAAAGATCTGTAGTTAGAAAACCAAAAGGGAAGAACACACTCAGCATTTCTCAAGCTGAAAGAACTAAAGAAAAAGTTCAAGCCTTGAGTTCCAATACTGAAGGATTCTATGGGGAAAATATTTAATGATGCAGGAAGCATCAAAAGAAGATGGAAAGAATTCACAGAATCATTGTACCAAAAATAATTGGTTAATGTTCAGCCATTTCAGGAGGCAGCATATGATCAAGAACTAAGGTGGAGTCAAGACGGCAGAGTAGTCAGAAGCTTCCTGTGGTCCCTCTTACAACAAAGACCTGAAAAAACAAACGAATTGATTATATATGACAATCTAGGAGCCCTGAACATCAAGGTCAAAGTTGAGGAATTGGACTGAGTGGCAGGGGGAGGGAGATAAGAAGTAGCGAGTAGTTGCCAGAACTGACCCAGCGGGAACCAGCATCCCGCAGGCTGATCGGCTCGCACACACGGTAAGGTAAGCTGTGGCGCTAGGACGCGTTTTCCACATCAGGAGACACCAAGCAGCAGAGAGCCTACTCAAGCCTCCAGAACCAGTGAAAAGCGGTGCTCAATCAGCAAAAGATAAGTACATGCATCTAACCTACCAAGTGGATCAAAAAACACCCCCTTTGGGAAAAACCTCTCTCCCATTAACCACCCCCCCATGCTCTCCTCCAGGTCCCGGGCTGGATTCACGACTGTCAAGTCCCCTGGGCCAGAAGCAGGACCCATCGCGCGTCCTGAGCCATTCTTCCGGCTTTGGAGAGAGAACAAATTAACAAACAGGAAAAAATAATCTACCAGCTCCCCTAAGCCGGTAACTCAGGACAGGCACAGCCCCTTTGCCTAGGCACAGGCATAAGCGGTCCACGGACTTTGAATGCCTTTCACCCCTGTATAGACCTATGTGGACCCATTTCAACAGCATAGGCCATCATTAGCATAGTACAACAGGGTATATACATGACGCCTATTTTCAACTGTATCAGCTAGAAGGTGCAGTGGCAGATTCGTGACATTTGACACTACTCTGCCCATTAAGCAGGGTCCTTATCTACCCACATCAGGGGCCTGAGGACTGTGGCTCCAGCCATGCCACCTAGCCACCTGCAACAGAGGTCCAAGAATAAGTGTTGCCTCCCAGTCCTTACAGCCAACAGCATTGGGTACCCATAATCCAGCTGCAAAACCCACCCAACTACATGCTCAAGGGACCAGGGACACGCTTTCCTCTGAGACACTCAGGGGCAGCTGTCAGCCCCCTGCCTTGCTCGGCACGTGACCCCCTACTACAGCCAGATACCTGTGCCTACTCCGATCACCCCTGCCCATCAAGGACTGTAGGTCAGAGCCTGCACCACACACTTGGTGACCGACTACGTGGACACCTGAGCTGAATCCATACAAGAAAAGTAAACGGACTCCTGGGCTCACATACCTAGTAACAGCTCTAACCACCTGCTGATGGGATGTGAGAGCTTTGAAAGCATCAATAATCAAACTAGCTCACAAGGCCAGCCTATTTGTGCATATCAAAATAAAATAAGAAGTTAGGATACAGTAAGCAAACATAAAATAAATAAATATAATAACTTACTGACGGCTCGGAGACAACAGTCAATATCAAATCACATAAAGATGGCAGAGTAGTGGCTTTAGCAAGCACCCAAAACAAAGAATCAAGAAACCTTCCAGAGGAAGAGAACTTCTTGGAAGTACCAGAGGTATAATTCAAAAGATTAATATACAGAGCTCTTCAAGAGATCAGGAAGGAGATCATGCAAAAGGCAGAAGAAGCCAAGGGACACACAGACAAAGCAATAGAGGAACTTAAGAAGGTTATACAAGAGCATAATGACAAATTTAACAGGCTGCAAGAATTCACAGAGACAGCAAACAGATATCCAAAAGAGTAACAATAAAATTTCAGAATTAGACAACTCAATAGAAAATCAAAGGAGCAAAACTGAGGCAACAGAAGTCAGAATTAATGAGACTGAAGATAAAGCACGTGATAGCAACTTATTTGAGGAAAAATTAGATAAAAGAATTTTAAAAAATGAAGAAACTCTACAAAGAACCAATGTTTTTGAAGGAAGAAGTTCAAGCTGCATTGAAGGTATTGGTGAAATACTGGCAAAAAACAAGTCTCCAGGAACTGACAGAACACCAACTGAGATCTTTCAACAAATGGATGAAACGCTGGAAGCTCTCACTCATTTATGCCTAGAAATCTGGAAGATAGCTACCTTGCCAACTGACTGGAAGAGATTCATACTTGTGCCTGTTCCAAAGAAAGGTATCCAACAGAATGCAGAAATTATTGAACAATATCATTAATATCACACACAAGTAAAATTTTGGTGCAGATAATTCAAAAACAGCTGTAGCAGTATACTGACAAGGAACTGCCAGAAATTCAAGCCAGATTCAGAAGAAGATATGGAACGAGGGATATCACTGATCTTGGCTGAAAGCAGAGAATACCAGAATGATGTTTACCTGTGTTTCATGCACTATGCAAAGGCATTCGACTGTCTGGATCATAACAAATTATGGATAACGTTGTGAAGACTGAGAATTCCAGAACACTTAATTGTGCTCATGAGGAACTTAAACATAGATCAAGAGGCCGTCAGTTGTTCGAACAGCACAAGAGGATACTGTGTGGTTTAAAATCAGGAAAGGTGTGCATCGAGGTTGTATCTTTCACCACAGCTACTCAATCTGTATGCTGAGCAAATAATCCGAGAAGCTGGACTATATGAAGAAGAATGTGGCATCAGGATTGTAGGAAGACTCATTCACAACCTGCGATATGCAGATGACACAACCTTACTTGCTGAAAGTGAAGAGGACTTGAAGGACTTACCTACGAAGATCAAAGACTACAGCCTTCAGTATGGATTACATTTCAACATAACGAAAACAAAAATCCTCAAAACTGGACCAGTCAGCAACATCATGATAAACAGAGAAACGACTGACATTGTCAAGGATTTCATTTTACTTGGATCAACAATCAACACCTGTGGAAGGCGAAGTCAAGAAATCAAAAGATGCATTGCAGTGGGCAAATCTGCTGCAAAACGTCTCTTTAAAGTGTTTAAAAGCAAAGATGTCACTTTGAAGACTAAGGTGTGCCTGACCCAAGCCATGGTATTTTCATTCATTTCATATGCATGCAAAAACTGGACGATGAATAAGGAATACTGAAGAAGAACTGATGTCTTTAAATTATGGTGTTGGTGAAGAATATTGAATATACCATGGACTGCCAGAAGAACGAACAAATCTGTCTTGGAAGAACACAGCCAGAATGCTCCTTAGAAGCAAGGATGATGAGACTTTGTCTTAGGAACTTTGGACATGTTATCAGGAAGGACCAGTCCCTGGAGAAGGACATCATGCTTGGTAAACGGTCAGCGAAAAAGAGTAAGACCCTCAATGAGATGTCTAACAGTGGCTGCAACAATCGGCTCAAACATAGCAACATTTGTTGAGGATGGCGCAGGACTGGGCAGTGTTTCATTCTGTTGTACATAGAGTCGCTACGAGTTGGAACCAACTCAATGGCATCTAACAACAACAACAACAAACTCTAATTAGTGTTTATCTTATCGCACTGCTTAGAACTTCCAAAAGTAGTGTGAAATAAGGGTAACAATGAGCATTCCAGTCTTTTTCTGTGCTCTAGTGGACATTTCTTCTGTATTTTGCTGACAAATGTGGTGGTGTCTGTTGGTTTCAGAGCTATTCTTTATCATATTAAAGGAGTGTGTACGTATGCTCTAAAAGGGAGATGGTGATGGAGGGAGAAGATTGATTACAAAAATAAGGAACTTTTTGGGGTAATGGAAATATTCTAATTTTGATTATGGTGGTAGTAATCTGACCTTATAGGTTTGTAAAAACCCAGAACGATATACCTAAAAAGGGTAAATTTTAAGGTATGTAAATTATACCTCAATAAACCTGACTTACGGGGGGTGGGGGGAGAAAAGAAGGAATCCTAGGGAGCACCTTGTAACTGATTAGCATAGACTGAAAACTCCATAAGAGTAGGGGTCATATTACATTTGTGTTTATATTCGTAATGCCTAGAGTATTATAGGTATTATATATTTACTATGTGCCTTGCACCATACTAAACACACATTACAGGACACATTATTAAGTGGAAACAAAGTAATTATTTTAGGAATAGCAGGTGAGCTGTACATGTATAATGACAATTCATTGTAATCCTTAACTCCCTTTCACAATGTCTTTTTATACTTTTACCTCCTTTAAAAAATTAGTTTTATATATTTTATTTTTAACACTGAGAAGTATAAAGAAACAAAAAGCCCTTAACCCTACAGCCTAGATAAAATCCCTGTTTACATTAAAAAAAAAATAAAAGAAATATATATGTATACTTAAAAAAAAATACAAAATGATAAGGGAAATCCATCCATTCCCCTTACTCCTCCCTTTTAACTTTTATTTTTATAATCATTACCTATGCAGTGTCCAGGACACACCGATAAAGACTCAGTACGCAGAAATAAATTCAGATGCAAACCAGTCTACACATTTAGTCAATGTATCATGTTTGTTATGATTTTCCATGGAATAAGTGGTGGTCAGGAATAATGAAAAGTGGTAAGAGGCTATGGGAAACAGTCCAGAACGTCAGCATTACTATCTTTCCAGACTTGTATTACTACCATTATGGCTCATCTTTTTCTATTGACAGAAGCAATAATTACATGCCATCTGTGTTCTTCAAGTTCACAGAAATTGGTGTTCTGGAACTCTGTTTCCCTTTGGATTTGTAACTCTATCTTATGCAGAAAAATTAAAACTACTGGAGGAAAACGAGGATTTAAGTTCATTCATTCAATAAATATGTATTGAGTGTTCGTTGTTGGTCAATGGGACATAAGGGTAAACAGGGCCTTGCCCTCCCTAAGTTTATACTCTTACGAGGAAATAAGATGACAGAAGATATTTTATATATATGTATAATAATGTAATACTAAATTTCTACAAAAAAGCCTGGGAAAAAAACAAAACTAACATTATTTCTGGCATAATTTAATTCCAGAGGAATTTATCTCCCACACCATAAGGATCTCAAAACTAATTAAGTTCATATTTTGTCTTTCATTCTTAAAGAGGAGGGAGGGAAGGTCTGTGTTGTCAATTTTTTGAGCTTCAACTGGTATCAACATGATCTTTCAAGTAAAGTGTATTAGCCTGCAGCATGGCTCCTTAACAAATGTCCTTGAACAGCTAAAAAATAAAACCCTTTGTAACACAATAATTACTTATAAATTCAGATACAGAGTAGAAAGAAAGAAAATTATCGACTTTATTTATTTAAGATATAGTTTGTATTCAACCCCAACAAACTGTTGCTTCTATTTCCTACATGATATAAGCTGTAATCTAAAGGAGGTATTACCTTTTAAATACGTTCCTAGAGTACCACATATACGAATGAAGCCTTTGCTACTAGCTTTAAATCCAAGATTCACAATAATAATCAACATCTCATTAAAAATAATTATTTTATTAAACACACACCAAAAAATATTTTTTTAACAAACTGTCTACTTCTGCAGAAGGGAGGGTACATGGAAACCTAATGAAGCAGTCAGAAGATTTCAAACATTCTGGGAAGGCAATTAGTATGCAGTCCCTCCTCCACCTGAAAAACCTTTTAAGAAGTTACAATTCAGCATTTTTTAATAAATAATATACCAGAGTTTCAGTCCCCTTTCCTCTGGCATGCTGTGGGGAGAGGGCTGTTAACCCAAAGGCAATTGAGAAGGAAGAAAGGAAGCAGGAATTAGCCATTCTTAAAAGCAGTGGGGTGTGAAGCACCCTGATACTGATATGGGTATGTTTCATAATAGGGCCAAGAAACACCCTACAGTGAGTGACCTGCCACAGTCATGTATCCAAAGCTTCTAATGGACTATTTAATCCTCCACTCTTAATCATAAGCATACAGCTAATTATTACTAGACATCAGAGGAAGCCCTAACTTAAAAGATAAAGACCAAAACAAAGAGAGAAAAGCAACTTTAAGGAAACTGAGACCATGCAGGGCAAAGAAAATTTGCTAAAGCAATAAAAGCGTATTAGAAAAAGAAACATTCAGAGAATATAACAAAGACCTCCTGAAAATTAAAAACATAACAGTAGGAAAGAAAAACTTGATTGAAGATAAAGTTGAAGAAATCTCCCAGGAGGCAGAGCTAAAGGAAAAAGAGATGGAAAATAAAAGTCTCTAATAAAAATTAGAGAACTATTTCAGGAAGTTCAACATTGAAACGAAGCCCTTGTGGCATAATGGTTAAGAGCTTGGCTGCTAACCAAAAGGTCGGCAGTTCAAATCCACCAGTTGCTCCTTGGAAACTCAATGGGGCAGTTCTACTCTGTTCTATAGGGTCACTATGGGTCAGAACTGACTTGATGGCAATGGGTTTGTTTTTTGTTTTGTTTTGTTTTAACATTGAAAAGCTATTGGCTCTGTGCATCAAAAGACATTATCAAGAAAATGAAAAGACAACATACGAAATGGGAGAAAATATTTAGAAATCATGTACCCGATAAGGGCTTAATATTAAAGACTATATAAAGAACTCCTACAATTCAACAAAAAAAAGATAAACTACCCAATTTAAAAATGGGCAAATGACTCAAATAAACATTTCTACAAAGAAGAAGTGGAAATGGCTAACAAGGACATGAAAAGATGCTCAATGTCACTAATCATCAGGGAAATACGAATCAAAATCATAATGTGGTAACACTTCACACCCACTAGGATAACTAGAATAAAAAAATTTGGAAAGTAAATGTTGGCAAGGATGTGGATAAACTGGAACCCTTGTGCACTGTTGGTGGGAATGTAAAATAGTGCAACCACTGTGGAAAACATTTTGGTGGTTCTTCAAAAAGTTAAATACAGAAGTACCATATGATCTAGCAATTCCACTCCTATGTAACACCCAAAAGAATTAAAAGCAGGGACTCAGACACATGTACACTAATGTTCACTGCAGCATTATCTACAAAAGCCAAAAGGTAGGAACCACTCAAGTGTTCACAGACAGATGAATAGTTAAACAAAATGTGGTATATACATACAATGGAATATTATTCAGCCATAAAAAGGAATGAAATTCTAATACATGTTATGACATGGATGAACTACGAAAACATTATGCTAAGTGAATAAGCCAAACACAAATGGACAAATATTGTTATGATTCCACTTATGTGGAATATCTAGAATAGGCAAATTAATAGAGACAGAAGGTAGATTATAGGTTTCCAGTGGCTGGGGGAAGTAGAGAAGCGGGAGTTATTGCTCAATGGGTACAGAGTTTCTGTTTGGGGTGACGAAAAAAACTGGAAATAAATGGGGGTAATGTTTGTGGGGGGTGAGTAGAAGAAGCTATTGACAATCAAGAAAAAGGAAGAGGTGGGATTTAGGAAACAAAAGAACCAACACAGCAGAGAAGCAGTGTGAAGCAGTGTGATTCAAAAGACATAACGAAGGATGTCATCACTAAGATCTCTGCTGCCATTTGTCCTCTTCTTAAAGCTAAGAACATAATGCCCAGGTGAGCCTGGCCCTCAGTTTGTCTTAACTAAATGCGGATGAATGTTTTATTCTTTCAACATACTCAGCTGTCTAATAAGCTCAAGACACTCATTTCACCCCAAAGAAGTGTTCTTTAACCTAATGCGGAACACTGTAGGTAGGTCATGGTCAACTTAAGAGAAAATAGAGCTGCTGATTCCCTCTGACCATATTTCTGCCAAATGTCCAAGTTCTGGTCTGTAGCAGAGCCTGGCCCAATTCGATTTCCAGACTTCCATAGAAGGGGCTCTATGAAGCTCAGGAAACTGAAGTCAGTGTGGTCCACTATCCCTGGGGATTTCCTAAATCCTTTCAGGGGTCCCAAGAGTTAAAACTATATACACAATAATACTAAAAAATTATTTGTCTTTTCATTGGGTTGACACTTGCACTGATGGTACAAAAGCAATGGTAACCACGACCAACTGCTGGGACCTTATCAACAGCCTTAACAAGAGAGTGGCACAAAACCGTACTGAGTTATTATATTCTTCACCACGACATAATCTCAGTTTAAAAAAAGAGAGGCAATTTCATTTAAGAATGCCCTGATGAATCAGTAAGAATTATTTATTTTAATAAATATCAACCCTTCAGTACATGTGTTTTTATTATTCTGTGTGATGAAATGGTAACTATGAATAAAATACATTTGTATACTTAGGTACAATAATTGTTTCCAGGAAAAGCACTTGTGTGATTGAGTTGCACACTGAAACAGCTGGTTTTTTTCATGAACCACCATTTTTACTTGAAAGAGTGACAAACTATGATTATTTCAAGCTTAGGTATTTGACAGACATTTTCTCAAAAATAAACTAAGTGAGCCAGTCACTGCCAAAAAGAAAAAAAAAAAAATGACAGTATTTGCTGCCACTGATATAAGTCAAGGTTTCAAGCAAAAGTTAGAATTTTGGAAAATTTCAGTCAGAGTGAGCCTGACGACGTCCCACTATTTGAAGAGTTTTCTGATGAGACCACTGGTGGTATTAACAACATAATTTTTTGATATTGTATAATAAAATGTACCAACTTTTGGGGTATCTATATAACTCAGTGACCCAATGTTTTCCAAACGACCAATGCACGGGTAAAAATCCATTCAAAGTACAAAATTGATCAATTTATTTTAACATAACCAGGTTTGAAAAATTCCTTGACGTGCTTTCATTATTCACATTGCAATTAACCTTAAAGAACTACACTGGTTAAGTGTGGGTGTTGTATCGAACAAAGATGTCCACAATTATCTGAAAAGGCAATTAATATACTCGACCATTTACCAACTACGTATCTGTGTGGGACAGATTTTCTTTACATAGATAAAACCCACATAAACAAAAATTATTTGCGGTCCTCAACAATTGTTCAGAGTGTAAAGGGTATCAAGACTAAAAAGTTCGAGAACTGCTGACCTAGAGACCTTGTATAAATTGAACTACTCCTGCGATCTTGCTCTAACAATGACTATATCTCCTTTCCTTATGTTGCTAGGTTTGTACGTGTTGCTCAGTTTTTTAAAACTAAGCTATTTACATATTTTTTCTTTTAAACTCTTTGTTATGGAAAACATCAAATATAAAATGTAAAAACAAAATAGTAAAATGAACCCTCATTTACCAATCACCCTGCTTCAACAACTGTAGACATTCTGTTATTCTTGTTTCATCTATACCTTTCCCAACCCCCACTTGATTATTTTGTCATATATTTTTGAAGAAAAATTTACAAACACTGATACGTGGAAATATTAATGGCATAATTTTGACAAACAGACCCATGTCACATGCACTTATATTAAGATACTTCCATCATGCCATGAAATTCCTTCTCTTACCTCAATTGCCTCTGCCCCAAAGCAACAACTATTATGAATTTTTCAACAACTGATTAATTTTGCCTCTTATGGAGCTTCATACAAATGAAATCTTACAATTTGTACTTTTATGCATAGCTTCTTTTGCTTAGCATGTCTTTAAGATTCATTCATATTGCTGCAATTGAATAGTATATGTTTCTTTTTATTTCTGAGTTGTACTTTACTAAATGAATAACATAATTTATCTATACTTTTTTTTTAAATTGTGCTTTATTAGGTGAAAGTTTACAGAGCAAATTAGATTCTCATTAAACGATTAATACACAAACTGTTTTGTGACATTGGCTGCCAACCCAGGGTCCTGTTTCCACCCATCCAGTTTTCCTGTCCCTTCCTGCCTTCTCGTCTTTGCTTTGGGCTGGTACGTCCGCTGAGTTTTGCATACACCATTGAACCACGAAGCTCACAAAGCTCATTCCTCACGTGTGTTACTGTTTGCCCCATACACCTGCCTAATCCTTAGCTGAAGGGAGTGACTTCAGTACTGAGTTAGAAGGGTGTCTGTGGGTCATACTCTTGGGGTTTCTCCACTCTCTGTCAGACCAGCAAGTCTGGTCTTTTTTTTTGTGGATTTGAATTTATCTACACTCTTGCTGATGAACATTTGGGTTGTTTACAGTTTTTGGCTGTTATGAATAAAGCAGCTATCAGCATTTTTCTGTGTATATATACTTTCATTTATCTTGGGTTAAATATCTATAAATGGAACTAGTGGATCAAAGCGTAGAAGTATGGTTAAAATATTTATAAGAAACTGCCAATCTTTTTCCAAAATGGTTATACAATTTTATATCCCCACCAGAAATATATAAGTTTTCTGGTTATTTTACATTCTTGTCAACAACTGGTGTCACTGATCTTCTTAAAATTTAGCCATTCCAATGGGTAGGTGATATCTCACTTGGATTTTTTTTTTTTTAACAAAGAGAAGTTTATTTCCTCACAGTCAAAAGTAGGCTAAAAGTCCACATTCAGGGCGTCAGCTCCAGGGGACGGCTTCTTCTATCTGTTGGCCTTCTTCTCTTTGGTGTTCCCCTGGGCTAGGAGCTTCTCTGCGCAGGGACCACAGTCCAAAGGATGCACTCTGCTCCCAGCCCTGCTTTCTTGATGGTATGAGGTCCCCCTGTCTCACTGCTCACTTCTGTCTTTTATATCTCAAGAGATTGCTTCAGGACACAATCCAGTCTTGTAGATCAGGTCCTGCCTTACTAACACAACTGCCACCCATCCTCCCTCATTAACATCACAGAGGCAGGTTTACAACATACAGGAAAATCACACAGTATCAGGAATCATGGCCTAGCCAAACTGATACACACATTTTTGGGGGGACATAATTTAAAGCACCAAATGGAATAAGAAACTGACCGAAAACAGAGAGCGAAGAGAGATACATGCAGAGGTCCCCTACCAGCTACCGCAGCACGGATTCACCATCTTGGACTTCAAACGGAGTTCAGCGAACAGGGGGTACAAGAAAGCAGCTTCACGGAGCTTCCAGCAAGAGACAGAACAACCAGTAACCAGCGATATAGGCTTTCCCACCCCTCACCCTTCTTCACCACCACTTAGCCTCCTCTGCTTCCTGCAGCCACCGTCTCTTGGCCAGGAAGCACCAGCTTTACCTCGGAGAGGCTTGGATTCCACCCGCCCGCACTGGCCAGCTCCCTGAGTGCCTTTTGTTGGCTGCTAGTGTTACTTTTTCCTGCTTCTTTAGATTTCTTCCTTACCTCTCACCACCTTCCCCTCCTTTCTCTCAAATGTCTGGCTCTGTCTGCCATCTTTGCTTCTTCCTGAAAGGCTGCGAAACACCGCGGGACTGTGAAACTGCTTTCCGGCCCATGCCGCCACGCCAGTGGGACCCCCGGGGCTTTTTTGTTTGTTTGCTCTGATTTGTTCTGTTTTGACTTGTTTTCTTTTCTCAGCTTGGGAGCCCCTTCTAGCCGGGCAGTACCATGCGGCTTGGAAGCTACTCCCTTACTCTGCGCAGACGCACAGCAACATCCCTGGGGGCATTTCTTTTTTCTTGTTTTTTTGTTTTTGTTTCTTTGTTTTGTCTTCTTCTCTCTCTTATTTCCTTTTTGTCTTTCTTCATTTCCAGTTTCTTGATTTATTTACTTTTTTCTTTTACCCCTTTTCTTTTTTTTCTCTCCCATTTCTCAGTCTTTCATCTCTCCACTCCAATAGCAAGCTCCCTTAGCACTCTTTTTTGTTTGTGTGTATGTTTTTGGCTCCTGTTCCTCTCTGCTATCTTTCCCATATCCATCTTAGCTCCACACATCACAATCTACTCCCTCCTTCCTGCCTACCTGCACCATGTGTTGAACATCACACTCCCAAGCAGCACAGACATGGCCTACTGGAACCTGCCACTGCAGTGATTCCCCATCTGCACTGCCAGCCCTGGTACGTGCCACAAATAACCCATCCCAGCAACTTCCTTTCAGCTGGAGCCGCCCTGCTGTACCATACCTGAGTGACTGACCTGCCCATTGGAGAAGGAGGTGAAAAGCATCGTGCCCACAGAGGAGCAAACAACAAAAAATGCACAGTCCGCCTGCTAAGACATAACCAAATAAAACAAAAAAGCAGGACGAAACAAACAAATCTACAATCAATAAACAAAGAACATAACCACTGAATGCCTAGAAGGCAGCAGACAGTATCAAACATTTACAAAAACAGGACAGGATGGTTCCAGCAGGTGTCCAAAATAAAACACCAGATGACCTTCGAGTAGAAGAAAAGACACTAGACTTTACTGATAGGGAATTCAAATCTCTAATATTCAGAATTATCCAAGAGTTTAAGCAAAAAGCAGATAAAAATGAGGGAAAAAAAGACAAATTCATGGAAAAGGCAGACAAATTCACAGAAAATACAGACAAAAAATGGAAGAAATCAAGAAAATAATACAGGAACAAAATGCTAAAATAAATTCACAACTAGAAATTATACAAAAACAATAATTAGAAATCCAAAAGATAAACAAGATTTCAGAAATGGACAGTGTCATAGAAGGACTGAGGAGCAGCTTTGAAACAATGGAAGACAGGATCAGCAAAATTGAAGATGAACACTTGGATACAACTCTGAGAAAAACTCAGAAAAAAGAATGAAGAAAAATGAAGAGACTCTGAGAATTATGTGGGAGACAATCAAAAGCAAAAATGAGCGAGTGATTGGAGTTCCAGAACAGGGGGAGAAAACAGAAAACACAGGCGGATCATTGAAAAATTGCTGACAGAAAACTTCCCCAATATCATGAAGGGTGAAACGCTGACCATCCAAGAAGCTCAATGAACCCCATACAGAACAGACTCCAAAAGAAAATCACCAAGGCATATCATAATCACACTTGCTAAAACCAAAGACAAAGACTCCTGAGAGCAGCTCAGCAAAAACAAAAAGTCACATACAGATGAGAAACAATAAGACTAAGCTCAGATTATTTGGGAAAAACCATACAGGCAAGAAGGCAAAGGGATGACACATATGAAACCTTGAAAGAAAAAAATTGTCAGCCAAGAATAATATCCTGCAAAACTCCCATTCAAATATGATAGTGAAATAGACAATAGATAAGTGGCAACTGTGGTGAAGGGTAGGACAGTACACAATACTGGGGAAGCCAGTACAACATGTATAAGGAAAGGTCATGGAAGCTCCATAGACACTTCCAAACTCCCTGAGGGACTGAATTGCTGGGCGGAGGGTTGTGGGGACCATGGTCTCAGGGAACATCTAGCTCAATTGGCATAACACAGCTTATAAAGACAATGTTCTACTTTCTACCTTGGTGAGTAGCATCTGGGGTCTTAAAAGCCTGTGAGCAGTCATCTAAAATACTCCACTGGTCTCATCCAGTTGGGAGGGAGCAAGGGAGAATGAAGAGAACAAGATACAATGAAAAGATTAGTCCAAAGGACTAATGGACCACAGCTACCACAGTTTCCACTAGACTGAGTCCAGTACAGCTAGATGGTGCCTGGCTACCACCAGTGACTGCTCTGGCCGGGATCACAACAGAGGGTTCTGGACGGAGCTGGAAAAGGATGTAGAACAAAATTCTAACTCACACACACAAAAAAACCTGGATTTACTGGCTTGACAGACTGGAGAAGCCCCGAGTATGGCCCCTGGACACCCTTTCAGCTCAGTGGTGAAGTCACTCCTGAGGTTCACCATTCAGCATGGGATTGGATAGCCTCATAAAACAAAACGGGACTAATGAGGCACAGCAGTCCAGGGACAAGGACTAGAAGGCAGGAGGGGACAGGAAAGTTGATAGTGAACCCAAGGTTGAGAAGGGACAGTGTTGACATGTTGTGGGGTTGTTAATCATTGTCATAGGGCAATATATGTACTGTTTAATGAAAAACTATTTGTTCTGTAAACCATCTAAGGTACAAAAAAAAAAAAAGAATTATCTATGTGAGATCAAATTGACAACAGCAACTCAAAAGGTTTGATGGGAAGCCTAACAGGCAGTGAGTTGAAGATAATGGTGTTGTAATAATTTGGAAAAGGATAGTGAGAATAGCAGCTCAACTGGAAGAATGTAATCGATGTCACTGAACTGTACATGTAGAAACTTTTGAAATGGTGTAACTTTGGCTATGTGTATTTTCTTAAAAAAAAAGGGTCCTCCAAGGTTGAGAAGGGAGAGTGTTGACATGTCATGGGGTTGTTAACCAATGTCATAAAACAATACGTGTATTGACTGTTTAAGGAGAAACTATTTGTTCTGTAAACTTTCATCTAAAGTACAATAAAAAAAATAATAAAATGACGCATTGCATTGGGCAAATCTTCTGCAAAAGACCTCTTTAAAGCGTTAAAAGAAAAAGATGTCACTTTGAGGACAAAGTGCATGTGACCCAAGCCATGGTACTTTCAATTGCTTCATATGCATACAAAAACTGGACAACATATGAAGGAAGAATTGACGCATTTGAATTACAGTGCTAGTGAAGAATACTGAATATACCATGGACTTCCAGAAGAACGAACAAATCTATTTTGGAAGAAGTACAGCCAGAACGCTCCTTAGAAGCAAAGATGGCGAGAATTTGTCTCACTTTTTTTGTTATCAGGAGAGATCAATCCCTGCAGAAGGACATCATGCTCAGTAAAGTAGAGGGTCAGCGAAAAAGAGGAAGACCCTCATCAAGAGGGACTGACACATGGCTGCAACAATAAAGGACTCAAGCACAAACAATGACTGTGAGGATGGTATAGGACAGGCAACACTTTATTTCATTATACAAAAGGTCACTATGCGTCCAGGATTTCCCAAATAACCTTCCAGCTACTCTGCCAACCCCAAACTCTGTCCTCTGGCACTTGAAGGCTATAAGGCAGTGGCTTTCTAGTGCCACTATGACCTGGAGAATGTCCTTAGACCAAAGTCCTCAAACTAAAAAAACTCACTTCTCTTCTTCCAAGGCTTTCTTTTGATTTTAGTTTCTGGTTGCTTTTGGTCACCTTCTAGTTAATGCCTGCAAATGCTTGTTCTTCTTCCTTTTTTATGATTATTATTTATGGTAGTTATAAACTTAACAAGCTACTCCACCATTACTGGAAGTCAGAACTCAATAATACATACGTTTAAGATATAGATTTAGTTGGCAAATCTATACAGAAAAGTAAGGGACTGATTAACAGAAAAGACAGGAGGGCAAGAGGCAAAAGAGAGTATGATGTGATTAATGAGGGAAGACAACGGATTTGTTCTAAGATCTAATTCTTAAACTGCTGGTTGGCTCAATGGCTCAAAGAATGTTCTTATTTTTTTTTAAGTGTGTTCTTTTTATCATCAATCTTTAAATTTTACACAGGGAGTCGGGCAGTTCAAACCTGTCTTAGGCTGGGTTTTCTAGAGAAGCAAAACCAGTAAAGCGTATAAATATACAGAGAAAGAGATTTATAACAAGGAACTGGCTCATGTGATTGTAGACGCTGGAATGTCCCAAGTCCACGGATCAGGATAGAGGCTTCTCTCGATTCATGGAGCCACAGGGGCCAACAAACAAAGATTGGCAATTCAGGAGAGCAGGGCTCTTGCTCACAGGCTGTGAAGATTGACGAATCCCAAGATCAGCAGTTAAGCTGATAGCTCAAGTCCCAACAACCAGAGGTCAGATGAAGAGGAGGCAGCCAGGATCCAGGGCAAACAAAAAGCCAGAATGTCTGCTTATATACAGATGCAGGCCACACCCCTAAGGAAACTCCTTATCAACTGACTGGCTACTCACAGAGATTTCTTCATGGTAGTGATCACATATAAACACTGAGAATCATGGCCCACCCAAGTTGACAAACAATCCTAACCATCACAGAGCACCCCTTGTTAACTTGGTACATGTACACATCTCCTTAAACCATACATAATCTCTGAATAAAGACAGTTATAAAGTCATACTTGTGGCTAACGTGATACAACTAACATGCGTACAACCAAAAACACACTAGCTTACACACTTACATACTAGTTTACATCTTATGTTCTATAAGTGAAGAAAACAAAAATATTTGATGCACACATAGAAAGCAGAAATACTCGTAACAATTACAGTCCTCGTTTCTGAAACTGGTCATGTGGCCCTAACTGGCATTTAGAACTACCTTCCCCCACCACGCATTCCGTATTCCCTTTGCCCTCAGCAAGCATCTCAGCTGGTCATGGCTCTTTGCCTGGTGAGGTGACCTAAACCTTCATTCCTGAAGGGTCTGGGTCATTAGTAGTCATGTCGGAATTGGGTTGCCGTAGTTTTCCATTGACTTTAATCACAGGGCAAGGTAGTACTAAGAGATGCCCTAAGGGATCTCCTGCATTCCAGACATACTCTTCTTTACCTCCATTATGTAATATCAATCTGATTTCCTCTTGGTAATCAGGATCAATCACAACAGCCAATGTGGTGACTCCCTTCTTTGTCTGTTGATACAGAGAAATAAGGAGCCCAAAGTGCCCAGGCGGCATTCTTAGCTTCCATTTCAGTGGAATCAGCGATGTGTCTCCTCATGCTAGCATTCCTCCCTTTGGATCTAAGACCTCTAGACCTGCAGAGCATAAGGTTGTGAGGACAGGAATAAAAAATCTTGCAAGTGGGTCACTAGGGGTAATAGAGAGTGGTGCCACTGCCATTTCCACCCCTTGATTCATGGACCCATGAATCCTGGCTATGGGAGAAATAGCACCATATATTGGACACTGGTTTAGAGCATATACAGCCTTCTGGAGAACACTGCCCTAATCTTACAAGGCATTGCCACGTAGCTGGTGCCGTAATTGTGTCTTCAGAAGGCCACTCCATCATTCTATCAAGCCAGCTGCTTCAGGATGATGGGAAACATGGTAAGACCAGTGAATTCCATGAGCATGGGCCCACTGCTGAACTTCATTTGCTATGAAGTGAGTCCCTTGATCCAAGGCAATGCTGTGTGGGATACCATGATGGTGGATAAGGCATTCTGTAAGTCCACGGATGTTAGTTTTGGCAGAAGCATTGCATGCAGGGAAGGCAAATCCACATCCAGAGTAAGCGTCTATTCCAGTGAGAACAAAATGCTGCCCTTTCCATGATGGAAGTGGTCCAATGTAATCAACTTACCACCAGGTTGCCGGCTGATCACCTTGAGGGATGGTGCCATACTGGAGACTCAGTGTTGGTCTCTGCTGCTGGCAGATTGGGCACTCAGCAGTGGCTGCAGCCAAGTCAGCCTTGGTGAGTGGAAGCCCATGTTGCTGGGCCCATGCACAACCTCCATCCCTGCCACCAGGGCCATTTTGTTCATGAGCCCATTGAACAGTGATGGGAGTAGCTGGGGAAAGAAGATGACTGGTTTCCATGGAATGCGTCCTCCTATCCACTTGACTGTTAAAATCGTCCTCTGCTGAGGTCACCCTTTGGTGAGCATTCACATGAGACACGAATATCTTCATTTCTTTAGCCCATTCAGAGAGGTCTACCTACATACCTCTTGCCCATAAATCATTGTTTACAATTTTCCAATCAAGTTCTTCCCATGTCCCTGACCATCCAGCTAATCCAGTGGCCACAGCCCACGAATCAGTAGACAGTCACCCATCTGGCCATTTCTCCTTCAAACAAAGTGAACAACCAGGTGCACTGCTCGAAGTTCTGCCCAGTGAGAGGATTTCCTTTCACCACTGTCCTTCAGGAAGGTCACAGAAAGGGGCTGTAGTTCTATCACTGTCCACTTTTGAGTGGTGCCTGTATATTGCACAGAACCATCTGTAAACCATGAATGAGTTTTCTTTTCTTCAGTCAACTGATCATAAGGAACTCCTCATGAGGCCATAGATGCAGACTGGGAGATGGAAGGTAATGTGACAGGAGCTGGGATAATGAGCATGTAGGCCACTTCCTCACGCAACTTACTTGTGCCTTCAGGTCCTCCTCGGGCCCCATCTTGTATATACCACTTCCATTTAATGATGGACTGCTGCTGTGCACGTCCAAATTTATGACTCTATGGGTCAGACAACACCCAGTTAATGATGGGCAGTTTAGGACGCATGGTAACTTGGTGTCCCATGGTTAAGGGTTCAGTCTCTACTAAGGCCCAGTAACGAGCCAAAAGCTGTTTCTCAAAGGGAGAGTAGTTATCTGTAGAGGATGGCAGGGCTTTGCTCCAAAATCCTAAGGGTCTGCGCTGTGATTCATGAATAGGGGCGTGCCAAAGACTCCAAACAGCATCTCTATCTGCCAATGACACTTCAAGCACCACTGGATCATATGGCCCAAGTGGCAGAGAGGCTTGCATAGCAGTCAGAACCCGTTGCAGAGCTTTCTCTTGTTCTGTGCCCCACTCAAAACTAGCAGCTTTTCGAGTCACTTGATAAACAGGCCGGAGTAGCACACCCAAATGAGGAATATGCTGCCTCCCAAATCCAAAGAGGCCCACTAGGCACTGTGCCTCCTTTTCAATTGTGGGAGCAGCCAGATGAAATAACTTATCCTTCACTTTAGAAGGAATATCTCAACATGCCCCACACCACTTGACCCCTAGAAATTTCACTGAAATGGAAAGTGCCTGAATTTTTGTGGGATTAATTTCCCACCCTCTTGCACGCAAATGTTTTACCAATAAGTCCAGAGTCAGTGACACTTCTTCCTTACTAGGTCCAATCAGCATGTCATCAATGTAAAGGACCAGTGTGATGTCTTGTGGAAGGGAAAGGCTATCAAGGTGCCTGCAGACTAAATTATGACACAAGGCTGGAGAGCTGATGTAGCCCTGAGCAGGCAACTGAAGGTGTACTGTTGGCTTTGCCAGCTGAAGGAAAATTGCTTCTGATGGTCCTTTGAAACGGGTATGGAGAAAAAGGCATTAGCCAGATCAATAGCTGCATACCAGGTGCCAGGAAATGTATTAATTTGCTGAAGCAAAGAAACTACATCTGGAACAGCAGCTGCAATTAAGAGTCCTACCTGGTTAAATTTTTGATAATCTACTGTCATTCTCCAAGATCCATCTGTTTTTTTGCACAGGCCAAATAGGCCACTTGAATGGGCATGTGGTGGGAATCACCACGCCTGCATCCTTAAAGTCCTTGACGGTGGCAGTGATCTCTGCAATCCCTCCAGGGATGCAGTATCACTTTTAGTTTACTATATTCCCAGTTAGGGGCAGTTCTAATGGCTTCCACTTGGCTTTCCCTACCATAGTAGCCCTTACTGTATTTGTCAGAGATCCAGTGTGGGGGGTTCTGCCAGCTGCTGAGTAAATCTATTCCAATTATGCACTCTGAACTGGAGAAATCACTACAGGATGGGTTCGGGGACCCACTGGACCTACTGTTAGATGGACATGAGCCAAGACTCCATCAATAACCTGACCTTCATATGCCCGCACTCTGACTGGTGGTCCACAGTGACATTTTGGGTCTCCTGGAATTAGTGTCAGTTCAGAGCCAGTATCTAGTAATCTCCAGAAAGTCTGATTATTTCCTTTTCCCCAATGAACAGTCACTCTTGTAAAAGGCTGTAGATCCCTTTGCGGAAGGCTGGGAGAAAGATTAACAGTACAAATTTTTAGCAGTGTGCTGGAGTCCTTCCTCAAGGGGACCCAGCCTCTCCTTCATTCAAAGAGTTGTGGGTCTGTAAACTCTCGCAAATGTGGGAATTGATCGATGGACCGTGACTCACTATTCTGGCGATTTGAGTTAGACTGCTGGTCACCTGACCTAGAATTCATATATTTGTACAGATCAAGTAAATATTTAGTAGATTTCCTATCTATTTCACTCCTAGCGACACCATGACTAAGTAGCCAACACCGTAAGTCCACAGGAGTCAGACTATTCTGATTACTGCTTTGACTCCAATGTCCATTACTGTAACCACGCCCACCTTCTCTTTGTCGATTGTGTGCTACCACTTGGCCCCTACTACCATGACGTCCAATCAGACCCACTGTAGTTAGGTGTCTTAATTTAGTTAGGGCAGTTCCCACTGTCAAATCTGATTTACATAAAATAGCAATCACAGCAGTCTTCAAGGATGCTGGAGCTCCCTTCACAAATTTGTTCCTCACAGTTGTGATAAAAGGTATGTCCTCTAGGCACTCCATGTGCAGATCTCTGGGTCTAACCTGATAAATCCACTCTAGCATGCCAATTTCCCTAAGCCTTTGGATACCTTTTTCTACAGTATACCAAGGCAGGTCTGGTACTTCAACTTGATTTAGTGTAGGCCACCTTGCAATCCATGCTTCAGCAACTCAACCAAATAAACTAGTAGATCCTTTCCTAACTTCTCGAGCTGAAACACTGAATGAAGAATCTGTGTTTAGTGGACCCATATCAATAAACGCAGACTGATCCATCTTTATGTTCCTTGTACCATTATCCCACACGCTTAATAGCCATTGCCACACACATTCCCCAGGTTTCTGTACATATTAGAAATGTCAAGCAGTTCTTTTGGAGAGTAGTGTACCTCCTCCTGGGTCATACTTTGTACTTCACCTTTTGGGGTTCCCTGGGACATAAGCCTAGTTATAGGTCTAGAAGCTAGAATAGGTAGTGTGGAATTGTTTTGAGAACATTCAGCATTATCTTGTAAAGCATCTGCCTCATCTGATACCCCAGGCAATGACTGAGGCAAGGGCTCTTTAGAGGCAACTGGGCTAGGGCTAATCTCGTTAGATGGGAGTGGAGGGACTAATAGTTTTTCTGGAAAGGGTCGTTCAGCAGACAAACATGAAGTAATTTCTTTAGATGGGACTGGTTCTGCTGGCAGGAGTGATTCAACAGAATTTATGGGCTCAGTGTCCCCAGCTTCCTGATTATCTGCCCATATGTCCCATCCCAAGTCTCAGGATCCCATCTCTTCCCAATCAATGCCCTTACCTTAACTTCAGACACCTCTCAAGGTTGTTGATTTAGCTTGCGTTGTAATTCAGCCACTCTTACAGTAAGACTCTGGGTTTTGTTTTCAGCAATATCAGCTCTGTTACTACAAGAAATGAGGCTTTCTTTCAAAGCACAAGTGGAAGCCTTGAGGTCATGTATGCGAGACCTGAGCTTTGACTCTGAAGACTTGAATGCATCTCTTTCTTCTATCAGTTTGTTTAGCAAAAGTAGGACGAACCAACCAGCTTCCTTATACTTCTCATTCTGACAAAACCGCAGAAAGATATCACATATGTGTTCACCCAGAGCCTCACCTTTCCCCAATACTTGATCTACTGGTGGTGATATTTTACATATTTATATCACCATCTTATGCCATGGATTAGCAGTGCCCTCTTTACTGCTGGAAGCAGAGTCATCAACATCTTTAAGACTAACCAGACTTGAGAACCACTTTAGAAAACTCATCCTTAGAATTTTGTTTCTCTAGAACCACTCTCAGCACCAAATGTCTTCGACTGGGTTCTCTAGAGAAGAAAAACCAGTAAAGCATATAAATACATACAGAGAGAGATTTATATCAAGGAAACGGCTCACGCGATTGTAGAGGCTAGAATGTTCCAAGTCTGTGGATCAGGATAGAGGCTTCCCTGGAGTCACATATCCGCAGGGGCCGGTGAACCCAAGATTGGTAGGGAGGAGAGCAGGGCTCTTGGTCACAGGCTGTGAAGACTGACGAATCCCAAGATCAGCAGATAAGCTGACAGCTCAAGTCCCAAGAATTGGAGGTCAGATGAACAGAAGGCAGCCGCAGGATCCAGAGCAAGGAAAAAGCCAGAATGTCTGCATATATGCGGATGCAGGCCACCCCCCAAGGAAACTCCCTTTCAACTGACTGGCTACTCACAGAGATTCCATCATGGGAGTGATCACATATAAACACTGAGAATCATGGCCCAGCCAAGTTGACAAACAATCTTAACCATCACAAACCCACCCATAAGCACTTTGAAATAAGGCCTGCCTGGTGATCGGTTTCCGAAAGGTCACTGTCTTGAAAACCCTATGGAGCAGTTGTACTCTTTATACATGGGGTCAGCATGAATCAGAATTGACTCTATGGCAACTAACAACAGCAACAACATATTGTACATACATATTTTTTGTTTTAATAATATTTTACTGAGTTTTTGGTGAAAGTTTACACAGCAAGTTAGGTTCCATTGGATAATTCCCACACAAATTGTTTAGTGACAGTTACATTTACCACAATCTGCCAACATTCTTTTTTTTTTTAACTGTTTTCTACATGTATAATTTAGTAATATTTATTACAATCTTCAAATTGTGCAAACATTCTCATTCTCATTTTCTGAGTTGTTCCTTAGTCATTAGCATAAACTCACTGCCCCCTAAGGTTCCTATCTAATCTTTGGTTTTGCTGTTGTAAATTTGATCCCGTATAGATAGTTCTTAAAAGAGCATAATACACAACACAGATATGTTTTACTAGTTAAGCTGAACTACAGTTTGGTTTTAAGAATACTTTAGGGGATATTTTTGGTTTAAACTTTAAAGATTATCTCATAGCAATAGTTTAAGGGGTTTATCTACCCTCCATGGCTCCAGGAAGTCTGAAGTCCATGAGTGTTTGAAATTCTGTTCTGCATTTCCCCTCTTTTGATCAAGATTCTTTTATGGAATCTTTAATTAAAATGTTAAGTAATGGCTCAGGGAACATCTAGCTCAACTGGCATAACACAGTTTATAAAGACAATGCTGTATGTTCTACATTGGTGAGTAGCGTCTGGGGTCTTAAAAGCCTGTGAGCAGCCACCTAAGATACTCCACTGGTCTCACCCCTTCGGGAGCAAGGGAGAATGAAGAGAACAGAATACAAGGAAAAGATTAGTCCAAAGGACTAATGGACCACAGCTACCATGCCCTCCAACAGACTGAGTCCAGTACAGCTAGATGGTGCCTGGCTACTACCACAAACTGCTCTGACTGGGATCAAAACAGACGGTCCTGGACAGAGCTGGAGAAGGATGTAGAACAAAATTCTAACTCACAAAAAAAGACCAGATTTACTGGCCTGACAGACTGGAGAAATCCCGAGAGTATGGTTCCTGGACACCCTTTTAGCTCAGTGGTGAAGTCACTCCCGACGTTCACCGTTCAGCCCGGGATTGGAAAGCCCCACAAAACAAAAACGGGACTAATGAGGCACAGCAGTCCAGGGACAAGGACTAGAAGGTAGGAGGGGACAGGAAAGCTGGTGATAGGGAACTCAAGTTTGAGACGGGACAGTGTTGACATGTCGTGGAGTTGTTAACCATTGTCATGGGCAATATGTGTACTGTTTAATGAGAAACTATTTGTTCTGTAAACCATCTAAGGTACAAAAAAAAAAAAGAATTATCTATGTGAGATCAAATTGACAACAGCAACTCAAAAGGTTTGTTGGGAAGCCTAGGGGACAGTGAGTTGAAGATAATGGTGCTGGAATAATTTGGAAAAGGATAGTGAGAATAGCAGCACAACTGGAAGAATGTAATCAATGTCACTGAATTGT
>NW_004443984.1:1422187-1456114 GCF_000243295.1 Trichechus manatus latirostris
GTTGTTAACCAATGTCATAAAACAATATGTGTACTGACTGTTTAATGAGAAACTATTTATTCCGTAAACCTTCATCTAAAGTACAATAAAAAAATTTTTTTTAATTTAAAAAAAAAAAAAAGGTCCTCCAATGTCGAGAAGGGAGAGTGTTGCCATGTCGTGGGGTTGTTAACCAATGTCATAAATATGTGTACTGACTGTTTAATGAGAAATATTTGTTCTGTAAACCTTCATCTAAAGTACAGTAAAAAATATATTAAAAAAAGAAAAAAGTTAAGTAATGGTAGATGGGCACCACCCAGTTCTGGTCTCATGGGAAAGGAGGCAGTTATTATTCATGGAGGCAATCAGCCACACATTACATATCCTCCTCCTAGTCCTGACTGCCCTTCTTCCTTTGTTGCTCCAGGTGAATAGAGATCAGTTTTTGTTCCTTGAAAGGCTGCCTGCAGGCTGTTAAGACCCCCAGGCACTAAGCAAGGAACTAGGAGAACAGAAGCACTAAACATGTTACTAGGCCAGTTAACTGGGATGTTCCATAAAACCACCACCCCAAACCTCCAAACCAAGGAACCAAATCCCATGAGGTGTTTGATTGTACACAAGCAGCCTCAGCAGCAACTCTTTGTTTTTTTGGTTGTTGTTGTAAATATATCTATCACACAATTTCTGCCAATTCAACTTTTTACACATGTACAACTTATTGACAGTAATTTCAATAATCGGCTCTGCAACCCTACCCTTAATCAATGCAATTTTTCCATCACCATCAACCCCCCTTTCCCCCTTCCCTCTCACCCATGGTAACCACTAATAAACTTTGGTCTCTATACATTTGTGTTTTCTTGTCTTTTTGTGTAAGTGATGTCATGCAATATTTGTTCGTTTGTGATTGGCTTGTTTCACTCTGCATAATGTCTTCAAGCTCCATCCATACTGTAGCAGGTATCAAGACTTCATTTCTCCAAACTAGCTTAGCACTGAAAGAAGGCCTGTGAAAATGTGTTTTGAGCAAACTCAGTATTAAACAGGTTAACAGTTATTTCCACCCTTAACGTTCTTGCTATCATGCACTACATTTGAAGCCCCTATATGGGACTATCAAATGAGAAATTTAGCAGTATACATATGAAGCATTGGGAAACACTGGCCTTTCTTTCCATTTTTTTCCTCCCTCCCCCTGCCAGGCAATATACTAGTCGTATGGTTTTAATGCTACATAAATATTGTCTCATGCCTATTTGCTTTGGATGCTGTGTGTTGAGCAGCAATATGTTGCTTGTTTTGTTATCTGGATACCGCTGATTGCTTTAAATTAGTAGATTCTGAAAAAGCTTTCCTGGTGTGTTTAAAATATAAGTATTGCATGTTAAAAAAAAAAAAAAACTTCACTTCTCTTACTGGCTGAGTAGTATTCCACTGTATGCATGTACCACATTTTGTTTATCCATTCATCTGTTGATGCGCATTTATCTTGTTTCTACTTTTTCACTAATTATGAAGAGTACTGACATGAATACTGGTGTACAAGTCTCTTTTTGAATCTCTGCTTGTTCAAGGCTCTCAGGTATACACCTAAAAGTGGAATTGCTGGGCCATATGGCAGCTCTGGAGCCCTGATGGTGTAGTGGTTAAAAGCTCAGCTGCTAATCAAAAGGTTGGCATTTCAAATCCGAATTCACCAGCTGCTCCTTGGAAACCCGATGGGGGAATTCTACTCTGTCCTATAGGGTCGCTGTTAGAATTGACTTGACAGCAACGAGTTTGTTTTTATGGTAGTTTTATTTTTAGTTTTTTTGAGGAACCGCCATACTGTTTTCCACAATAGCTGTAATATTATGCATTTCCACCAGCAATGGATAAGGGTTCCAATTTCCCCACATCCTCATCAACATTTGTTATTTTGTTTTGTATTGTTTTTTTAAAAATCTTAGCCATCGCAGTGGGAGTGAAAATGTATCTTACTGTGGTTTTGATTTGCATCTCTCCGATGGCTAACGACGCTGAGTTATCTTTTCATGTGTTTGGTGTCACTTGAATGTCTTCTTTGGTGAAACGTCTATTCAAGTCCTTTGCCAGTTTTATGACTGGGTTATTTGCCTTTTTGCTAAGTTGTCGAAGTTTCATATATATTTTGGTTATCAGATTCTTGTTGGATATATGGTTTCCAAAGATACTCTCCTAGTCAGTAACTTGTCTTTTCACTTTTTTGGTACAGTCTTTTAATGAACACAAGTTTTAAATTTTTATGAGGTCCCATTTATTTGTTTTTTGCTGTTTGTGCTTTTATTATATAAGATAATCCACTGTTGAAAACAAGGCCTGACAGTGTTGCCCCTACTTGTTCTTCTAAGAACTTCATGGTTTTAGTTTGCACGTTTAGGTCCTTAATCCATTTTGAATTTGTTTTTCTATATAGTGTGAAAAGTCCATTTTACCAGCACCATTTATTGAGGCGATTCTTCTCTTTGCATCAAATGGTCATAGCACCCTTGTCAAAAATCAGTTGACCACAGACGTGTGGGTTTATTTCTGGACAACTTTCAATTCTATTCCATTGGCCTATGTGTCTATTATTAGACCTGTACCAGGTTGTTTTGATTACTACAGCTGTATAATATTTTTAAAATCAGCAAGTGTGAGTCCTACTTTCAATATTGAAAAATTCTCTTCTGTCAACATTGTTTTAGCTGTTTGGGGCCTCTTGCCATTCCATATAAAGTTGAGAATTGGTTTTTCTACTTCTGTGAAGAAGGCTGTTGGAATTTTGATCTGGATTGCATTGAATCTATAGATCATTTTGAGTAGTACTGACATCTTAACAATATTATGTCTTCTAATCCATGAATATGGAACATCTTTCCGTTTATGTAAGTCTTATTTAACCTCTTTCAGCAGTGTTTTACAGTGTTCATTGTATAAATCCTTCATGTCCCTGGTTAGATTTATTCCTAGCTATTTTATTCTTAGATGCTATTGTAAATAGAACTGTTTCCCTAATTTCCCTTTCAGATTTCTCAGTGCTGGTGTATAGAAACCCAACTGAGTTTTGTTTGCTGACTTTGTACCCTGCAACTTTACTAAATTTCTCTAATAGTTCTAGAAGTTTTCTTGTGGATTCCTTGGGATTTGTACATCCATGTTTTATATACACTCCTTTATGTATGTTTTGGAGCCCCTGGGTGGGGAAAACAGTTAACACGCTCAGCTGATAACAAAAGGTTGAAGGTTTGAGTCCATCCAGTGGTACCTCAGAAGAAAGTAGTGGCAACCTACTTCTGAAAAATCAGCCATTGAAAGCTCTATGGAGCACAGTTTTACTCTGACACACATGGGGTTGCCATGAATTGGAGTGAAGGCAACTACCGTATTTTTATGCAAATAGCGCCCGCCTTCTAAATTTGTTTGCCAACTGCTCCCTCCCCTCGTGAGGTATTTTAATAAGCACTGCTATGCCAATTTTTTTTTTTACATGTTGCTGTAAAAAAAAAAGTAGTATAGTGCACTTACAAAAATACGTCGTTGGCGGAGGGAGTGGCTGGACGAACAATTGTAGAACCCATATGTTATTTGCATAAAAATACAGTAGTTATGTATGTTTTACAATAAAACAATTTGTTTTAAAAGAATTAACTGCTATGTCTTGACATTTCTTTTTCTGCATATATTTGATATATCTTGATACATCCTTCTAGCTTGACCTTTGCAAATAGAAATCTTCCCACACTAAGCTCCCAGGTCATCATTCTCATAGGTCCCTATACCCTGTACTATTTGGCTTTCTTCAAATGGACCGGTCCCACAACTAAATCTGTTTCCCCAGGGCTCCTCCCCAGCCCGCTTGTTAGGTCTGGTTTTCTTAGCTCCACCCATGCCTCCATGTAAGAAAGATCCTAAAGGTGTTTAGTCTGTGCCACTGAAATTTGATGGGTAAAAATCTCTCAATTACTTTCAACTCATTCTGCATTCAGAATTCTTTTCTTTGTCAAATGACAACGAGTGAACCAGAAAACCAAATTCTTGTTACATGCTGTCATGGATTGAATTGTGTCCCCCAGAAATATCTGTCAACTTGGCTAGGCCATGATTCCCAGTATTGTGTGATTGTCCACCATTTTGTCATCTGATGTGATTTTTCCTATGTATTGTAAATCCTGCCTCTATGACGTTAATGAGGCAGGACTCAATCTACAAGATTAGTTTGTATCTTAAGTCAATCTCTTGAATGACCAGTAGACAGGGAGACCTCATACCACCAAGAAAGCAGTGCTGGTAGCAGAGCGAGTCCTTTGGACCCGGGGTTCTTACACTGAGAAGCTCCTAGACCAAGGAAAGATTGAGGACAAGGACCTTCCCCCAAAACCAACAGAGAGAGAAACTCTTCTCCTGGAGCTGGCATCCTGAATTTGGACTTCTAGCCTCCTAGACTGTGAGAGAACAAATTTCTCTTTGTTAAAGTCGTCCGTTTGTGGTATTTCTGTTATAGCAGCACTAGATAACTAAGACACATGCCTATTTTGTAAGTAATAAGAAAAATCTGTAAAGAAGAATATAGGAGACAGAGAAGAAGGCTGACTGTTAAACACTTAACTATAAATCATTTTCATTTTATCGCTAAGATCCACATTATGAAAGTAAATGTTAAGTAATCTAAAAATTCCAAAATTTAAAATGAAAGAGAAAAAATTTTTCTAACAGGACAGAACACAAATTTTTGCCCAATTCAGTGAGCAATCAAAAGCACATTTCAATTTGTTTCAACTGACTACTAGCCCAAGGATAACTTTCACAGCAACTCTCACTTTGTATTCTCTAGTATATTTAAATTATATTTAATTTTAAGTTAAATTTAAGTTACATTTAATTTTAAGTTAAATTTAATTAATTTAATAACAACTTTAATTAGTTAATAAAAAAGTTTTACTTAAGTAGGGTGAAGTAATGTCAGTTATAGAGGAAAGTAAAAATCTTTGGAGTTGTCATGCTTTACTCTAGTTTATGATATGTACGTGTTCTTTACAACTTGTTGCCAATTTACCAAATACTTCATAAGTAATCACATCAAGAATTAATAAAGAAACTACAAATTTATGAATAAAGCAGTGACCGCCCTCTTGTGTTCAAACTAAGGATCTCACTGATGAACTAGATGTAATCCTATAAACTCTTATCTTTCAGGAAGAAAGTCAAGGTTCTAAGGAAGCCATCTAAAATTAGAAAAGAAACTCTGATCTCATCAGGTTTTCCACAGGAGTCTTTTCAAAGCAAGACAAAAGTTATTTATCGGAGCTATCTGATTACTAATCACAGTAGGCCAAAGAGTCTAACCTCAGTCACCCATGGCAACTGGGCATGACTAGGATATAAACTTGGTAACATTTCGCTATACTTCTTCAAGTTATACCGGTATAAAAAGGGATTCAGACATTTTCCCACATGGCAAAGAATCAGAAAATACTTGAATCAAGCACTCAAGCATCCTGACGCTGAACAAGTAAAACCTCTCCTCTAATTCCAGTTTTTTATTGATGACTATTTTAAAAGAGAAGGACTTTCTAACTAGTCTTGCTAGTCTATAATGCAGTTTTTAAAAAATCTGATATTTTAGAATGTATCACTTTGAAATAAGAGTCAATAGGGCTCAATACATAGTAATTGACTTTTTAGTTGAAAAGGTATACATCTACTCCTCACTTGACTATTTCATTATCTGACATTTCGCATTTATGACAATACTAAAAAATTTACTATCCAAACATTTTGTGCATTAAGGATGTATGTCTGGCAGTAACAAACGCCGAGGTCTGAGGCGAGAGTAATGCTGCCTATGATGGTTAAGGTTATATGTCAACTTGGGTGGGGGCCATGGTTCTCATTGGACTGGCGGTTATGTAATAATGTAATCATCTTCAATTTTGTGATCTGACGTAGCCATCCTCCATTTTCTCTTAATGCCAATTTTCACATAACAACCTGTCTTTGGAACCTAACCACGTGGATAAGTGAGGCATGGGTGTATATTAAACCTTTCTGTATCTAGATTTATATTCCCTTACCAATGACTCTGGGTGGTGCAAAGAGTTAATGCACTCATTACTAACTGAAAGGTTGGCAGTTCCAGTCCACCCAGAGGTGCCTCAGAAGAAAGGCCTAGCAATCTACTTCCAAAAGGTCACAGCCATGAAACCCTTGGAGCGCGGATTTACTCTGACACTCATGGGGTTGCCATGAGTTGAAATCGACTCAACAGCAATTGCTTTTTTTTTCAAAATCTATGCTGCTAGATGAAATATGATATATAGGTAAAACAATTAGAAATACTATATATCCCTGTTATTATTATTACTTCGTGGTATCCTTCATTAGCCGAGTACTAATGAACCACTAAATAGCATGACTGTTTCTGCAATATTAGCAGAAGTAAATTTCCAACCAAATAGAAGTATACACAAGTTGTAGAGTGATCAGTATACGGAATTTGAAGTTTCTCATTTTAACCTGTCTAATGGTTCTTGGTTCTATTTGCAATAACTAACATTCTAGAGCAATAGTTCTCAAAGTGTGGTCTGGGGACCCCTTAAGATCCTTTCAGGGGTCTGCAAGCTTAGAACTATTTTTGATAAAAATACTGAGGTGTTATTTGGCTTTTTCACTCTCATTATCTCCCAACTGTACAGCTGATTTTCCAGAGGCTACATGGGGTGTGATATCACAACAGATTGAATGCAGAAGACAATATATGAATACATCTGTCTTCTTCTATTAAACTAGACATTAAAGAGATTTGCAAAGATACAGAAGTGTCACTTTTCTTGCCATTTTTTGTTGTTTGTTTCAGGAGTTATTTTTCATTAAAAAAAGTTATTTATACATTATATAATCGGTTTATTAATATTATTTTGAAATGAATATTTAAAGTGTCTCCATTTTAATTTATAATACAATAAATATCAATACATATAAGTCATACAAACAAAAGTTCTTTGGGGCCCTCAATAATTTTTAAGAGTATAAAGGGATCCTAAGACCCAAAAATTTAAGAACCTTTATCCTAGGGAGTGGCATACTGAAGATGAAAAAAATTGATTTACTCTCAAAGCTTTAACAGAAGTGAGGAAAACGCACAAAAATCATTTACAAAGAAAAGTTCAGGTGATACTCACCAAATGTATTTTCCATGCCACTATTAACCAGTTTAGAAAGGTGGAGTATAAATTCTAAAAAGAGATAAAAGGTAAATGATTTAATTAAAAGGAAAATCTATAGTCTTTTATGGTTTTTTTTTTTTTTTTAAAAAAAAAAGCCCAATTCAGTAACGGTGATTACAGTTTAAAACCAGAAAATTATAGAAATATACCACTTATTAAATGTGAACACTGAAACAGGGAGTTATTTTAAGGAGGGATTAGATACAAATAAATCAAATACCATGTAACTTTTAAGGTTAATTTTCATTTTTAAAATACATCATTTTCAGTTTCCTCAAATAAGTTCCCTTTCCAATTCCCATCTTGAATTTACAAGAGTGTAAGGGAAAAGGTGAGTTTTCATATTGAAAAAAAAAAAAAAAAATTCTCATATAAACACCTGAAAAAGGATAAGAGGAACATCTTAAAAGGACAGAACTGGTTTTGCCTAACAAAAGAGGAAGTTGTTTTACACACAGGTTCAGTAAATTATAAGTTTAGAACACTCAAGAATGAAAAAAAAAATTAGCAAAGCAAATCCAGCAATACATAAAAAGGATTATACACCATGACCACTGGGATTTATCTCAGGAATGCAAGGTTAGTTTAACAAATGAATATAAATTAGTGTGATATACCACATCAGTGGAATAAAGGACAAAATACACCTGATCATCTCAATAGAAGCAGAAAAAAGGCATTTGCCAAATCTAACACACTTCATGTTTAAAAAACAAAACAAAACACTCAACTAGGAATAGAAGGGAACTTCCTCAACCCAATAAAGGGCATCTACAAAACACCCACAGCTAACATCATACTTAACAGCAAAAGACTATTTCCACCCTAAGATCAGGAATAAGCCAAGTATGTCTGCTCTTGCCAGTTCTAACAAGTTACCAAAATCACAGACCACAAATTTCCAGTATGACATGGTCTTTTTACATGCTGCAAGAAACTCTTAAACCAAAATAAAAAAAAAGAAACTGTTGCTGTCGAATCAATTCCAACTCATAGTGACCCTACAGGACAGAGTAGAACCACTCTATTCGGTCCAAGGAGCAGCTGATGGATTTGAACTCCGACCTTTTGGTTAGCAGCTGTAGCTCTTAACCACTGCGCTCTCTAATTTATAAATTATACCTGTCACTATGTTATGTGTTTTAGCCAACAGCACCACAGTTTTACCTTTGATAATCTTCAAAAGTATTAGATGGGTGCTATGTGATCCCTTGCATATGAACAATTGATGGTCTGATCCACAGGTGGCTACCCAGCCTTGTTCTCACTGATTATATTGAGCTTCTCCATCATCTCTTTCCACAGATGTAGTTGATTTGCTTCCTGTATATTCCATCTGGTGAGATCCATCTGTATACTCACTATTTATGTTGTTGAAAAAAGGTATTTCCAACAAAAAAGTCATTGGTCTTACAAAATTCTATCATGCAATTTCTGGCATTGTTTCTATCACCAAAGTCTTATTTTCCAACTACTGATACTTCTTTGTTTCCAACTTTTCCTTTCCAATCACCAGTAATTATCAATGCATCCTGACTGCATGTTTGACCAATTTCAGACTGCAAAAGCTGGTAAAAAACCTTCAATTTCTTCAGTCTTGGCATTAGTGGTTGGTGCATAAATTTGAATAATAGTTGTATTAACTGGTCTTCCTTGTAGGTGTATGGATATTATCCTATCATTGACAATGTTGTACTTCATGACAGATCTTGCAATGTTCTTTTTGACAGCGAATGTGACACCGTTCCTCCAAAATTTGTCATTCTTCGAATAGCAGATCATATGATTGTCCGATTCAAAATGGCCAATACCAGTTCATTTCAGCTCACTAATTCCAAGGATATCTATCTTCAAGTGTTCCATTTCATTTTTGACAACTTCCTATTTTCCTAGATTCATACTTTGAACATTCCAGGTTCCAATCATTAATGGATGTTTGCAGTTGTTTCTTCACATATTGAGTCGTGCAACATCAGCAAATGAAGGACCTGAAAGCTTTACTCCATCCACGTCATTAAGGTCGACTCTACTTTGAGGAAGCAGCTCATCAACTGCTCATACGCAAGTTCAAGTTCAACTTGAAGAAAATTAGAACAAGTCAACGAGAGACAAAGTATGAACTTTAGTATATCTCATCTGAACTTAAAGACCATCTCAAGAACAGATTTGACATGTTAAACACTAATGACTGAAGACTAGACAAGTTTTGGAATGACATCAAGGGCATCATACATGAAGAAAGCAAGAGGTCATTAAAAAGACAGAAAAGAAAGAAAAGACCAAAATGGATGCCAGAAGAGACTCTGAAACTTGCTCTTGAACGTCGGGTAGCTAAAGCAAATGGAAGAAATGACGAAGAAAAAGACCTGAACAGAAGATTTCAAAGGGTGGCTCAAGAAGACAAACTGAAGTATTATAATGACATGCGGAAAGACCTGCAGTTAGAAAACCAAAAGGGAAGAACACGATCGGCATTTCTCAAGCTGAAAGAACTGAAGAAAAAATTCAAGCCTTGAGTTGCAATACTTAAGAATTCCATGGAGAAAATATTCAATGACGCAGGAAGCATCAAAAGAAGATGGAAGGAATGCAGAGTCACTGTATCAAAAAGAATTTGTCGATGTTCAACTATTCCAGGAGGTATCACATGATCAAGAAGTGATGTTACTGAAGGAAGAAGTCCTAGCTGCACTGAAGCCATTGATGAAAAACAAGCCTCCAGGAACTGACAGAAGATCAAATGAGATGTTTCAACAAATGGATGCAATGCTGAAAGTGCTCACTCTTCTATGCCAAGAAATTTGCAACAGTGACTTGGCCAATGACTAGAAGAGATCCATATCTGTGCCCATCCAAAGAAAGATTAACCAACAGAATGCAGAAATTATTGAAAAATATCATTAATATCACATTCAAGTAAAATTTTAGTGAAGATAATTGTAAAATGACTGTAGCAGTACATTGACCTGGAACTGCCAGAAATTCAAGCCAGATTCAGAAGAGGACACAGAACGAGGGTTAACATTGCAGATGTCGGATGGAGCTTGGCTGAAAGCAGAGAATATGAAAAAGATATTTACTGGTGTTTTACTGATTATGCAGAATCATTACACTGAGTGGATCATAACAAATTATGAATAACACTGCAAAGAATGGGAATTTCAGAACACTTAATTGTGCTCATGTGGAACCTGTACACAGACCAAGAGGCAGTCATTTGAACAGAACAAGGGGATACTGCCTGGTTTAAAATCAGGACAGGTGTGTGTCAAGGCTGTATCCTTTCACCATACTTATTCAATCTATATGCTGGGCAAATAATCCAAGAAGCTGAACTATAAGAAGAAGCACATAGCGTCAGGATTAGAGGAAGACTCATTAGCAACCTGCAATATGCAGGTGACACAACCTTGTTTGCTGAAAGTGAAGAGGACTTGAAGCATTACTGATGAAGATCAAAGACCATAGCCTTCAGTATCGATTACACCTCAACATAAAGAAAACAAAAATCCTCACAAATGGACCAACAAGCAACATCATGATAAATGGAGAAAAAACTGATGTCAGGGATTTCATTTTACTTGGATCCATGATCAACTCCCATGGAAGCAGCAGTCAAGAAATCAATTGACTTAGTGCACTGGGCAAATGTGCTGCAAAAGACCTCTTTGAAGTGTTAAAAAGCAAAGATGTCACTTTGAGGACTAAGGTGTGCCTGATCCAAGCCATGGTATTTTCAACAGCTTCATATGCAGACAAAAGCTAGACAATGAATAAGGAAGATCCAAAAAGAATCGATGCCTTTTAATTATGGTGTTGGCGGAGAATACTGAATATACCATGGACTGCCAGAAGAACAAACAAGTCTGTACTGGAAGAAGTACAGACAGAATGCTTGATCTCATTTACTTTGGACATGTTATTAGGAGGGACCAGTCCCTGAAGAAGGACATCATGCTTGGAAAAGTAGAGGTCAGCAAAAAAAGACGAAGACCCTCAACGAGATGGACTGACACAGTGGCTGAAACAATGGGCTCAAACACAGCAACGACTGTGAGGATGGTGAAGGACCCAGCAGCGTTTTGTTCTGTTGTACAAAGGTTTGCTATGAGTCAGAACCAACTTGTGGGCACCTAACAACGACAACAACAACATGCGATCCCAGGAACTTGGTCCAGCTTGTTGTAATATTTGTTATACATGTTAATTTTGAAGAGAGACCTCAAGTTTAATAAAAACTTAAGAGACAAATGGAATCTCTTTTTTTATCTGAGTATATTGCTTAATTCCTTCATTCAACAAATATTTTACTGGGTATCAGTAAGTATTAGTCAATGGCCAGAGGTTTACTCACATGCGTAAGAGTAGCACGATAAATAAATAAAAGAGGAAAATATATATTGTGCCATGAACCACCAATTACTTGTCATCTTCAAATTTCTTTACACTAACAAATGGTAAATTGAGCTTTCACCCTGACTACCAGAGGATATCCAAGTGGCCTGCAGCTGATACCACTCAATAAATATTTTAGTGCTACATATAATTTGAAAATAAAGTCAGTTCTTTTCTAACAAGGAAAATCAACCACCTGATAAAATCCTAATCCTGCAAATGACCAACATAGAAAATGAGTCTGAAAATTTTAGAGATAAACTTTAGCAAGTGAGTAGTGAACATTACAGTTAAGGCAGTTAAGTTACACCCATTTTTCATAAGAAAATTCATTTAATATGCTATTTACAGGATAGAATTATACTAGAAATGTGTGATGTGATCAATGGACACACTGAGAACATCAGCTTTCCTTTCACACCATGGTTATGCTCATTGGAAACATTCATATACATACACCTACTTTAGTTTCCTATGAGAGGTCCAGGATAAGTGTGAATTTGTTGGAAAAAGCTAGCAGATAAGTATGAACAAAGTGCAGAACCATACACAGTGCAATCTACTCTTTGGCAGAGGGGGAAAAAATCAAGCATTTACTTAAAAGTAGCTATGTGCCAAGCACCTTGAAAGGCTCCGTGTAGGTTATAGGAAAAAAAAGTATCTATAGCATATATTTTTTTATTGGTAAAAAACTTAAAACCTAGCTGAGAGGGGAGTACTTTGGAATGGCAGAATAAGGACCTCCAAAAACCTGCTTCTTCATAAAGGTAATGAAAACAGCAAAAATTGTCAAAATCAACTTTTTCAGAACTCTGAAAATTAACCAAGTGTTTGCAACAATCTGTGGTGCATTTATTAAAACAAACAACAACAACAAAAAAACCCAGCTGAAATCTTAGTAAGAATGGTGAGGTTTGTGGCATTTTGACTTGCCTGATTCCCATTTCTCTATCCCCAGCTATGCAGTAGCCTTGAAAACCAACAGCCTCACAACTACAGCAGCTGTGAAAACCAGCAGCCTAGCACTGGTGGGGACAGAACAAGCCTGGAGCTCTCTAAAATCTTATCCCCAGAGAACTGTCACTATTTAACCTGTCTGGCAGCACCCTGAGAAGCTCCATTCTCAGGGCTTATCTTTATTTGATCTGACTCCCAACTAGCTCTGTGTGAACAACCCTATACTCAGGGCAATTTTCTAAAACAATCAGTGGCAATTGTTTAACATCACAACTGCCTGAGGCAGTGAAACCAGTTGGGGCTAGGGGCTAACAAGACTCTGATCAGCAAAACAAAAAAAGAAAAACTAGAAAATGAGATGTCCATAGCGTGTTCTGAAAAACTCTGGCATATTCCTGGGAGTCTAGAAAGACGTGTGTTTACAGGCAGTGTACATGCCCAGGAAAGGCTTGAGAAGATTCTAATCTCTCACGTCTGGCTGACTTTGAGACTCTGAACAATCAGGAAATGAAGGCTAAGCAAAGTTATAAATGGCTTGCTGTAACATTTAAGGCGTATTGCAATAGACCAGAGAGTACCCTAGGCAAAATATGAAAAGCTTATTGGTTTAAGGAACTTAAGGAAATCCTTGTCTAATCAATAGCTAACCACTAGGACAACTAGGCCAATTATCAAACAATATCATTGTCATGCACAAGTAAAATTTTGCTGAAGATAATTCAAAAATGCTTGCAGCAGTACATTGACAGAGAACTGCCAAAAATTCAAGCCAGATTCAGAAAAAGACGTGGAATGAGGGATATCATTGCTGCCACCAGATAGATCTTGGTTGAAAGCAGAGAGTACCAGAAAAAGGTTTATCTGTATTTTATTGACTATGTGAAGGCATTGGACTGTGTGGATCATAACAAATTATGGATAACACTGCGAAGACTGGGAATTCCAGAACACTTAATTGCGCTCATGCGGAAACTGTACATAGACCAAGAGGCAATCACTGGAACAGAACAGGGTATACTGCTCGGTTTAAAATCAGGAAAGCTGTGTGTCAAGGTTCTATCCTTTCACCATACTTATTCAATCTGTATGCTGAGCAAATAATCCAAGAAGCTGGACTATATGAAGAAGCATACAGGAACATGATTAGAGAAAGACTCATTAGCAACCTGCGATATGCAGATGACACAGAAGAGGACTTGAAGCACTTACTGATGAAAATCAAAGACTATAGCCTTCAGTATGGATTACACCTCAACATAAAGAAATCAAAAATTCTCAAAAGTGGACCAATAAGCAACATCATGATAAACGGAAAAATTACTGAAGTTGTCAAGAATTTCATTTTACTTGGATCAACAATCATCACCCATGGAAGCAGCAGTCAAAAAATCAAACAACATATTTGCATTGGGCAAATGTGCTGCAAAAGCCCCCTTTAAAGTGTTAAAAAGTGAAGATGTTACCTTGAGGACTAAGATAAGGGTGACCCAAGCCATGGTATTTTCAATCACCTCACATGCATATGAAAGCTGGACAATGAATAAGGAAGACAGAAGAATTTTTACCTTTGAATTACTGCTGGCAAAGAATACTGAATATACCACAGACTGCCAGAAGAATGAACAAATACATCTTGGAGAAAGTATAGCCAGAATGCTCCTCAGAAGCGAGAATGGTGAGACTTCGTCTCACATACTTTGGGTACGTTATCAGGAGGGACTTAGACCTGGAGAAGGATATCATGCTTGGTAAAACAGAGGGTCAGCAAAAAAGAGAAAACTCTCAATTAGATGGATTGACACAAAGGGTACAACAATGAGATCAAACACAGCAATGATTGTGAGGATGGCGCAGAACCTGGCAGTGTTTCGTTTCTGTTGTATATAGTCACAATGTGTCGGGAGTGAGTCAACGGCACCTAATAGTAACAACAACAGGGCAACTGAGCAGCAACTTCAGTGGTCACACACGAGAAAGAATACAGGCTTTACAGCATTAGTCCAAGAAAACCACAAAGCAAACAGCAACAACAACAAAAAATCCACAGGAGGGAAGGGAATCTGATTTCCAGATTTGCCACATTAAATTATTTAAAATATCCAGTTTCCCACAAAAAATTACAACATGCAAATAAAGCAGGAAAGTATGGTCCACACACAGGGAAAGAAGCAATCAATAGAAACTATACCTGAGGAAGACTAGATATTTGACTTAATAGACAAAGGCTTTATATCCGCTATTATAAATACTTCAAGAAGCCCTGCTGGCACACTGGTTAAAATGATCAGCTGCTAACTGAAAGCTTGGCAGTTTGAACTCACCAGTGGCTCTGCAGGAGAAAGATGTGGCAGTCTGCTTCTGTTTAAGGATTTACAGCCTTGGAAACCCTATGAGGTAGTTCTACTCTGACCTTACAGGGCTGCTATGAGTCCAAATCAACTCGATGGGAATTCAGACTCATAGCGACTCTGTAAGGACAGAGTAGAACTCAATGTGTTGTGTATTATAAATCCTTCAAAGAACCAAAGGAAACTATGTCTAAAGAATTAAAGAAAAGCCTAAGAATGATGACTCACCAAAATAGAGACTATCAATAAAGAGGCAGAAACTAAACACACACACACACACACACACACACACACACACACACACAGAATTAAATACAAATTCTGCAGTTGAAAAGTACAATAACTGAAGTGAGAAATTCTCTAAATGAGTTCAACAGCATATTTCAGATGGAAGAAGAATTAGCACACATGAAAGAATGAAGAAAAATGAACAGTTCAGAGACCTGTGGGACACCATTAAGTATATAAATAAATGTATAATGGGAGTCCCAAAAGGAGACAGAGAGAGAGAAATGGGCAGAAAGAATATCTGAAGAAATAAAGTCCAAAAATTTCCCAAATTTGATGAAAAACATTAATCTGCACAACCAAGAAGCTCAACAAAATCCACATAGGATAAACTCAGAGAGATCTGCACCTAAACATGACAGCCAAACTGTAAAAAGACAAACCAGCAAGAAAAAAGCAACTCATCCATCACATATAAGGAATGAGATTAAAATCTGATTTCTCATCAGAAACCATGAAGGCAAGAAAGCAGAAGAATGATATACTCAAAGTGGTGAAAGAAAAAGTTCAACCAAGAAGTCTATATCCAGCAAAAGTATCCTTCAAAAACAAAGGAGATTATCTTTAAACCTTAAACCCAAAATACCCCCTGAAGTCTTCTTAAAACCAAACAATAGTTTAGCTTAACTAGTAAAAAAAAGTCTGTCTTGAGCATTATGCTCTTTTAAGAACTATCTATATGGGATCAAATTGACAACAGCAGCTTGAAAGATTAGATAGGAACCTTAGCGGCATGGAGTTTATGTTAATGAGGGAGGAACAACATTACAAATGAGGGTGAGAATGGTTGCACAAATCAAAGAATGTAATCAATGTCACTAAACTGCACATGAAGAAACTGTTGAACTGATGTATGTTTTGCTGTGTATTTTCTCAATAACAACAATAAATAAAATTTTTTTAAAAAAAGGAGAAATTATGGCAGTCCTGGACCCATAAACTGAGAGAATCTGTCACTAGCAGATCTGCCATACAAGAATTACTACAGGGAGATCTTTGGGCTGTTACAACAGGACACTAAACAGTAACTCAAACCTACATGAAAAAACAGAGTACCGGTAAACATAACTACATAAGAAAATATAAAAGACAGTGTAAATATATTTCTGGCTTTCTTCTATCTGATTTAAAAGGTAACTGCCTAAAGCAATAATTATGAAACTGAGTTGATGGGCTTGTAATATGTAATGATGTAATTTGTTTGAGAATATGGAAGAAGGAATGGTACTTTATTGGAGTAGTTTTCGCATACTATTAAAAGTAAGTGGGTATCAATTGTGAACTAGATTGTTTTAAGATGTTCATTGTAATCTTCAAGACAACCACAAAGAAAATAAATCAGCTGGGAAGTCAAATTAGTGAAATGATAATCTTCCAAAAACAAGTATAAAAGGAACAGAGAAGATAAGGGACTAATAAAGGTTACAATCATTAGAAATCTAAGCAAAGTGTATTTATTTATGCAAGCAGTACTTCATTTGACCTTTCTGGCTAACAGATCTAAGATCAGCACTTTGTTTCATATGTGGGTGGCACTCAATAAATGTTTGCACCCCACACGTCTGTCAGTCTGTCGTACTGTGGTGGCTTGAGTGTTGCTGTGACGCTGGAAGTTAAGCCACCAGTATTTCAAATACCAGCAAAGTCACACACAGTGGACAGATTTCAGCAGAGCTTCCGCAGTAAGACAGACCAGGAAGAAGGACCTGGCAGTCTACTTCTGAAAAACTGGACAGTGAAAACCTTATGAATAGCAATGGAACACTGGTATAATGCTGGAAGATGAGCCCCTCAAGTTGGAAGGCATTCAAAATACGACTGCGGAAGAGCTGCCTCCTCAAAGTAGAATTGACCTTAATGACACGGATGGAATCAAGCTTTTGGGACCTTCATTTCCTGATGTGGCACGACTCAAACTAAGAAGAAACAGCTGCAAACATCCACTAATAATTGGAACATGGAATGTACAAAGTATGAATCTAAGTTGTCAAAAATGAAATGGACCGCATAAAGATTGATATCCTAGGCATTAGTGAGCTGAAATGGACTAGTATTGGCCATTTTGAATCGGACAATCATATGGTCTATTATGCTGGGAATGACGAATTGAAGAGGAATGGAGTCGCATTCATCATCAAAAAGAACATTTCAAGATCCATCCTGAAGTACCATGCTGTCAGTGACAGGATAATATCCATACGCCTACAAGGAAGATCAGTTAATACGACTTTTATTCAAATTTATGCACTACCCACTAATGGCAAAGATGAAGAAACTGAAGATTTTTACCAACTTCTGCAGTGTAAAATTGATCAAACATGCAATCAAGATTCACTGATAATTACTGGTGATTGGAATGGGAAAGCTAGAAACAAAGAAGGCTCAGTAGTGGGAAAATATGGCCACAGTGATAGAAACGACGCTGGATATCGCATGACAGAATTTTACAAGACCAATGACTTCTTCATTGCAAATACCTTTTTTCAACAACAAACAGCGACTATACCCATGGACCTCATCAGATAGAATACACAGGAATCAAATCAACTACATCCGTGGAAAGAGATGATGGAAAAGCTCAATATCATCAGTCAGAATAAGGCCAGGGGATGACTGTGGAACAGATCATCAGTTGCTCGTATACAAGTTGAAGCTGAAGAAAATTAGAGCAAGTCAAGGAGAGCCAAAATACGACCTTGAGTATATCCCACCTGAATTTAGAGACAACCTTAAGAATAGATTTGACTCGTTAAACACAAATGACTGAAGACCAGACAAGTTGTGGAATGACATCAAGGATATCATACATGAAGAAAGCAAAAGGTCACTAAAAAGACAGGAAAGAAAGAAAAGACCAAAATGAATGTCAGAAGAGACTCTGAAACTTGCTCTTGAACGTCGAGTAGCTAAAGCAAAAGAAAGAAATGATGAAGTAAAAGACCTTAACAAAAGATTTCAAAGGGTGGCTTGAGAAGACAAAATAAAGTATTATTATGAAACGTGCAAAGACTTGGAGTTAAAAAACCAAAAGGAAGAACACGCTTGGCATTTCTCAAGCTGAAAGAACTTAAGAAAAAATTTCAAGCCTCGAGTCGCAATATTGAAGGATTTTAGAGGGAAAATACTGGATGGCAAAGGAAGCATAAAAAGTAAAATTTTGCTGAAGATAATTCAGAAGCTGCTGAGCAGTACATCGACCAGGAACTGCCAGAGATTCAGGCTGGATTCAGAAAGCGTCGTGGAATGAAGGATATCACTGCTGATGTCAGATGGATCTTGGCTGAAAGCACAGAATACCAAAAAGTAGTTTATCTATGTTTTTTTGACTAAACAAAGGATCACAACAAATTATGGATAACATTGAGAGGAATGGGCAATTCCAAAACACTTAATTGAGTTCATGTAGAACTTATACATAGACCAAGAGGCAGTCATTCAAACAGAACAAGGGGATACTGCCTGATTTAAAATCAGGAAAGGTGTGCATCAGGACTGTATCTTTTCACCATACTTATTCAATCTATATGATGAGCAAAGAATCCAAGAAGCTGGACTATATGAAGAAGAACACGGCACCAAGACTGGAGAAAGACTTGTGATATGCAGATGACATAACCTTGCTTGCTGGAAGTGAAGAGGACTTGAAGTACTTACTGATGAAGATCAAAGACTATAGCCTTCAATATGAATCATACCTCAACATAAAGAAAACAAAAATCCTCACAACTGGACCAATAAGCAACATCATGATAAACAGAGAAAAGAATGAAGTTGTCAAGGATTTCATTTTACTTAGATCCACAATCAACACCCATGAAAACAGAAGCCAAGAAATCAAAGGACATATTGCATTTGGCAAATCTGCTGCAAAAGACCTCTTTAAAGTGTTAAAAAGCAAAGATGTCACTTTAAGGACTAAGGTGGGCCTGACCCAAGCCATGGTGTTTTCAATGGCCTTATATGCATGTGAAAGCTGGACAAGGAATGAGTAAGATCCAAGAAGAATTGATGCCTCTGAATTATGATGTTGTTGAAGAATACTGAATATACCAAGGACTGCCAGAAGAACGAACAAATCTGTCTTCGAAGAAGTACAGCCAGAATGCTCCTTAGAAGCAAGGATGGTGAGACTTTGTCTCATGTCTTTGGACATGCTGTTAGGACAGACCAGTCCCTGGAGAAAGACATCACGCTTGGTAAAGCAGAAGGTCACTGAAAAAGAGGAAGATCCTTAGGGAGATGGATTGACACAGGGGCTGCAACAATGGGCTCAAACATAGTAGTGATTGTGAGGATGACAGGCAGTGTTTTGTTCTGTTGTACATAGGGTCACTGTAAGATAGAAACAACTCGAGGGCACCTAACAACAACAAATTTCTAAATGTTCCCTAGAGAAGCGTTAACACCCCATTATGAACCTTGATGAGTCACCTCATCCAGTTCCATAGCTTTAAATACCATATATACACTGATGACTCCTAAACTCATATTTCCAGACTGAACGTTTCCCCAGAACTTCAGACTGGTATATCCACAGCATACTCAGTATCTCTAATTGGAAATCTAATAAATATCTCAAATATGTTACGTTTAAAAAAATAAACAAACTCTGGATTCTCCACTCCCAACCTGCTCCTCCCCCAGTCTTCTTTATTCAATGAGTCGGGTAATAGATGCAGAGCACTTACAAAAATGGCTGGTACATAATGTTAGCTGTTTTTGTATCATCATCATCTTAGTAAAACTGCAACTTAATTTCCCAGTTGCCCAGGACCAAAACCTTGGTGCCATCTTAGACTCTTCTGTTGCTTCTCACATCCACATCTAAATCATTACCAAATCCTATTGCCTCGGCCTTCAAAATATATTTATAATTTAACCATTTTTCATCACCCTGGTCTATCACCATTTCTTGCCTAGACTGGTGCAATTAACCCCTAACCCTTTCAAGACCATATTATTTTCTGCTCTGAAATTTTTTTTTTTTTTTTTTAATACCATGTGTTTCATTAATGGAAGCATGCTGAGTCATGGAGTGTGTTTAAATTTTTGGTTGGTAATATGGATTTTGAGAAATATTATTTGGGAATACATGGGTTCCACAAACCCTGGGGGGTTCTCGGGCACCAGGATTGATGGGTGCCTGCCTGTCCCAGTAGTCATGGGTGGTAGGATTTACTACAACACACACACACACACACACACACACAAAACCCAAACTCACCAGAACTCCCTAACTATCACAACCTGTTGCTGTCGAGTTGATTCTAACTCACAGTGACCTTACAGGACAGAGTAGAACCAGCCCATGGGGTTTCCAAGTAGTGGCTGGTGGATTTGAACTCTCAACCTTTTTGTTAGCAGCCGAACACTTAACCACTAAACTACCAGGGCTCACAAGAAAACTATAAATATGCTTACAAGAGTCATCCAGCTGTACAAAAGCAAAAGAGACAAAACTTCTACCCAAATCACACTTCTTGGATGCACTACCTCACATTTAACGCTCATACCCTATTTTGCTTCAGTGAATGTTTCTTTCACCCTTCATCACTACACAACTCCCCGCTGGAGGGTGGCAAAACTTTGTAGTGGGAAAAGTAGAGTCCCAAGAAACCTGAGAGCCGGAAAAAGTGGGTGGAATACTGTATGCCTAAGCCTCCCTTCTTCCACTCAGGCTCTTATATTCCATTAACCTCCAAGTGGCCCAGGTGATCCTTTTAAAAAGTAAAGGAGATTGTATCTCCCTATTAACATCCAAAATTAAAACCAAATTTTTACCATGGCCTATAAGAGTGTACGTGACCTGGCCCCTGTCTACCCTACTGACCTCATTTCCTACCACTCTTCCTCTTCTTCAATCTATTCCAGACACACTGATCCTATTGCTGTTTCTGTAAAACAATAAGCACATTCCTACACCAGGGCTTTGCAGTTGCTGTTCAGTCAGCCTGGAATGCTCTTTTCTCAAAAGCTGCATGATTTGCTCCTTCATTTCAGGCAAGAATTCAAATGTGACTCTCTCAGAGGGACCTTTCTCTAATTTCCTGTTGTTAGCTGTCGTTGTGTCAGCCCCCAACTCATGGTGACCCCACGTACAATGGGATGAAATGCTGCCCAGTCCTAAGCCATCCCAATGATGGGACAAGGATCGGATCACCGTAATCCATAGTTTTCACTGGCTAATTTTCAGAAGTAGATCACTAGGCCTTTCTTTCTAGTCCATCTTAGTCTGGAAGCTCTGTTGAAACCTGTTCAGCATCATAGCAACACACAAGCCTCCACTGACAGATAGGTGGTGGCTGCATATGATGTGTATTGGCCAGGAATTGAACCTGGGTCTCCCACATGGAAGGGGAGAATTCTATCGCTAGTACAATTCTGCTGCAACCACTGGTGGTTCAGTGGTTCTTAATGCAGTGAACAAAACAGATAAAGTTACTGCTCTAATGATACTTTCTAGGTGGGAAAGAGACAAAAGAAATTTAAAGCTAACTCAGTAGAGCACAGCTCTACTCTGTAATATATGGAGCTACCATGAGATGAGTTGAAATCAACTTCTCAGCAACTTTTTTTTTTTTTAATTTAGTGCTTACTATAGGGTCACTATGAGTTAGAATCGACTTGACAGCATACAACAACAACCTGCTAAGTACTGTTTTTAGTATAACTTATTTGATCATTTTAAAATAACCTCACAAATGATTTGGAAAAGGATAGCAAGAATAGTTGCACAACTTGAAGAATGTAATCAAAGTCACTGAATTGTATGTGTAGAAATTGTTTTGAGTTGGCGTATGTTTTGTTATGTATATTTTCACCACACACACACAAAACTATCCCATGAAACAGGTACTATTCTTATCCTCAATTTAAAGATGAGGAACCTGAAACTCAGAGACATTAAATAATTTGACCACAACACTCATATTACCCCTGTTCTGGAAACACTGCTATCTGCTTCACAGGGGTTTGGGATATAAAGCAGAATGCTGCAGGTCAAGTATCTAACATTTTGCTTGGCTTACTAGGTACCTGATAAATGTTTATTGAATCAATGAATGAATGTTAAACAAACATACACTCACTTCTTTCTCCCCTGAGGACCAGAGTTGAACTAAAAAAATAACTTCACATTCATTATTTCATGTCAAAAGCAAAATGATTCTTTTGTCTCAACTACCCTAGAATAGTTTTCATCCTTTGTTTCACTCTGGGTATCCAAGATAGCCTCAAGTTGTAAATATAGATATAAATGAGGTTACCAAGATGGAAACTATCAAGTATGAAGAGATTATCTTTCCATCTTTTCTATCCCTTTCAATGTTACTCTCATAACACTAGACTCAAGTTCTTCAAAATAATCTTCTCCCTCTCAAGAAAGCTCAATAAGTCAATCTATTTTCTGAGGCAAAAACTAAAGAACAAAAATCTACTAAGTAGATAGCTAAGAGAACTCAGGTATCTTTCATTTGACCAATGACCACAAGTTCATTTTAAATATCAATCACTCACACAAAACTGCATTAGTCATTTTGGTCACAAAAGATAACATAACAATAATTTAATCTCCTTGCTTTGAGGCTTCAAATAAGATTAATAATATCTACTCTCAAAGAGTTGTGAGAATCTCATAAAATAATATTTGTTTAAAAAGTGAAACAGTAAAAAATGAATTGTGCAGTCCTATGAATTGCTTTAATACGGCCCTTCTAGCCATGATCTTGTAACTCCCACAAAAAATGATTGGGTAGGACTATTGAAATAAGTTGTTTGTGACCCACCAAGGGTTTAGATAGTTTTGTTAATGCAAATAAGGTACATGTAACCCTTGCAGGGGATTGGTCAGTTTTGCCATCCCAGTAGGCTTAAAGGAAGCCAATCCAAGAGGTTGGAGGGGGACCTCACTACCATCAAGAAGAAGAGTCAGGAGTAGAGTGCATCCTTTGGACCCAGGGTCCTGCGCCGAGAACCTCCTAGACCCAGGAGACACAGAGAGCTGTATAATATCGGAGATGGCATGAGATGGCAAGCAGCAGCAGCAGAACTAGGAGATCAGCTCTAGACAGCACAGTGGGCTTCCCGGCTCACACAGTGAGCAGCTACAGTGGGCGTGCGGCACACAAAAAGAGAGCTGAGCGCCTTCGGGCAGGAGGCTTCCTGGCAGAGCAGGGTGCCTCCAGGCACTTATTGGTGGAGCTAAACAAAGAGCCTAAACACTTGCCCGAATAGGGCAGAGGCCAGGGTCGAGAGAAGCCTATCCTGAGGGGGCCACAAGGAGCCTGTACTCAGGGAGCCAAGAGGAGGCCTGAACAGCTGGGGTGGGGTGGGGGGCATGGATGCAGAGAAGCACCTGCTTGCTAGCACGGCCAAGAGGAGCTAAAAGAGTTACTCTGCACTGAAGAAGGGAGGGATGTGTTCTCCACTTCAGGCAAGCCTTCCAGACTTTGCCTATGTGCTTCCTGATCCTGATCCTGAGTTGTAGCTTGTTGATCCTGATCCCAAGTTGTACTTGTTACTTCACTAACAAACCCCATAATCGTGAGTATGGTCTGTGAGTTCTGTGTGGCCACTGCAACGAATTATCGAACCCAGAAGAGAAGTGGAGAGTGCCGTGGGAGGGATGGCTGGTGTCACAATCGGTAAAAAGGTTGGAGACTGGAGGTATGTCTCACCTCCACCTCATAGGAATCAGCCTTGGGCTGATGCTGACTGTTATGGACTGAACTGTGGCCCCCAAAAAATGTGTGTAGCAAGTTGGCTAGGTCATGATTCCCAGTATTGTATGATTGTGTTACCTGATGTGACTTCCTTATGTGTTGTAAACTCTATCACTATGATGAGATTGTATGTGATCTCCTTATATGATGTAAATTCTATCACTGTGATGAGATTATGCTGATTAGAGGTTGACAAGATTAGATAGTGTCTTAATGCAATCTCTTTTGAGATATAAAAGAGAGAAGCGAGCAGAGACACATGGGAACCTCACACCACCAAGAGAGCAGTGCTGGGAGCAGAGCGCATCCTTTGGACCTGAGGTTCCTGCGCTGAGATGCTCCCAGACAAAGGGAAGACTGACGTATCACCAGGACCTTCCTCCAGAGCAGACAGAGAGAAAAAGCCTTCTCCTGGAGCTGACACCCTGAATTTGGACTTATAGCTTACTGGACTGTGAGAGAATAAACTTCTCTTTGTAAAAGACATCCACTCGCGGTATTTCTGTTGGAGCAGCATTAGATAACCAAGAGACTGATTTTGATTCTCCTCCCCTCTCCTGAAGTTAGGCAAGAAGGTCTGATGCCACCGTGCCATTTTTACAGCCTGGCACATGATGGGCACTTAATAACTGTTCATCTAAGCAAGTAGCTATTAAGTGCCATTTACATGCCAAGTACCATGTCAGATATCATGTTAGAGATACAAAGATGAGTAAGGTTATGGTCTTTAACCTTAAGAAGTCAATATACTAGTAGAGGAGACAGTCATGTTAATAAATAGGTACAGTAAGATATATATAATTATGGAAATATATACAAGACCTATAGGTAGCAAAGAAAAAGATTCCCCCTTTCCTTTTTAACCACATTGAGAAGTAGGGTTGAACTTTTAAGTAATGCTACAGCTTACTCCACTAGATTTTAGACTCAAAACAAAACTCAAAGTAGATTTTGGCTCTATTGTGATTCTAAGCTTGAACATCAAAATATGCAGTGTCTATCCATCAACAGATGAATGGATAAACAAAATGTGGTATGTACATACAACAGCATACTACACAACAATAAAGAATAACGATGAGTCCATGAAATATCTTATAACATGGATGAACATGGAGGACATTATGCTGAGTGAAGTAAGCCAATCACAAAAGGACAAATATCATATAATACCACTTTTATGAAAAGTCAAGAGAAGGTTTACACACAGAAAGCAACATTCTTTGATGGGTTCCAGGGATGGGAGGGAAAGGGAAGGAGAATCACTTACTAGATAGTAGACACACGTTAATACTGGTAAAGGGAAAGGTAATACACAACATGGGGGAAGTTGGCACAACATGACCAAGGTAAATGAAGACACTGAGAGGCAGGCAAGAATAAAGGACAACTACAATAAATGATATACAATTCTGCAACGACAGTAATAGCAACCAAAAATTTGTGAGTGTATGCTATATAGGTGTGGGAGGGCGTATTGGAGTACATGCGTATGCATATATAGATATAGTTGTGGACATCTTTATATACATATTTGTATGTGCTGCATATACATTCAGATATACAATAGAGCATATGGGGGCACAGTTACGGAAACTTCTTAGACATATCCAAACACCTCATGGGACTGAGTTACTGGGCTTCAAGGCTAAGGACCACAGTCTCAGGGGTCAACTGGCATAACATAGTTTATCCTAGTTTGGTGAGTAGTGTCTGTGGCAGGTCTTAAGAGCTTGCGAGCAGCCATCTAAGATACAACTATTGGTCTCTTCCTGTCTGGAGTAAAGGAGAGTGAAGAAAACCAATGACTCAAGGAAGCAATTAATTCACAGGACTAATGGCCCACACCAACCATAACCTCCTCTAGCCTGAGACCAGATGAACTAGATGGTGCCTAGCTACCACTAATGACCGCTCTGACCAGAGACACAATAGAAGGTTCCAGTTAGAATGGAAGAAAAATGTAGAACAAAACTCAGATTCATAAAAAAGACCAGATTTACCGGACTGATAGAAACTAGAGGAATCCCTGAGACTATCACTCTAAGACATCCTTTTAACCTGGAACTGAAGCCACTCCTGGAGATCACCTTTCAGGCAAATAATAAATTAGACTATAAAAATAAACAACAACACAGTGAGGAATGTGCTCCTTAGAACAATCAACTATATATGACCAAATGGGCAACATTTGCCCAAAAACAAAGATGAGAAGGCAAGGACGGGCAGAGAAACTGTAAGGACAGAAATGGGGAAGGCAGGGTGGAAACGGGAGAGTGCTGACACACTGAGGGGATAGCAATCAATGTCATGAAACAAACTGTGTATAAATTGTTGAATGGGAAACTAATGTGGGGTATAAACTTTCACCTAAAACACAATAAAATGTTAAAAAAAATGCAACTTCTAAAAACATCATCAAGGAGGCCTGGTGGTGCAATGGTTAAGCACTCAGCAGCTAACCAAAAGGCTGGTAGTTCAATCTACCCAGCTGCTCCACAGGAGAAAGACCCAGTCTGCTCCTGTAAAAATTATAGCCTAGAAATCCCTAAGGGGAACCCCCAAAACTATACCCACCCCCCGGACACTCTGCTAACCCAGAACAGAAACATTCTCAAAGAGCACTTTTCAGACAAAAATTAGATAGGCCTATAAAACAAAAAATAACACACGTGAGGAATGTGTCTCTTAGTTCAATCAAATATACGAGAACAAATGGACAACTCCTGTCCAAAAGTAAGATGAGCAGGCAGGAACAGGAAGGGACAGGAACTGGATAAATGGAAACAGGGAACTTGGGGTGGAAAGTGGGTGCATGCTGTCACATTATGGTGATTGCAACCAAGGTCACAAAACAATATGTATATAAATTTTTGAATGAGAAATTAACTTGAGCTGTAAACTTTCACCTAAAAAAAGGGGGAAAAAAAAAAAACCCTATGGGGCAGTTCTACTCTGTCACATACAGTCACTGTAAGTCAAAATTGACTTGATGGCACCTAACAACAACAAAAACATCATCAAGACAATGAAACCAACTTACATTGTCAGAGAAGGGAAAACTGTTATTTGCATATATTCCTTGGACATGACTTAAAAGCACATTGCAAAGAATTAAACAAAATCAAACAACATATCATCTCTTCTTCTAGAATAATTTTCAGTTGTTCAGACAGATGCTATGACCTTAAGTATAAGCAGCAGGCACGATATTCTAGGTGTATCTTTATCGTCACTAGAGAATCTACCCTTTTTGCTGGGAAATGAAAATCTCTATCAGTTCCCTAAAATTACTTTCTTTACTATTTTTGAACATTTATTTAATATTGGGCACAGAAATTTAGTAGATACAAATAGAAATACGTCATTGTTTTGCCTTATCACAAAGAAAATGAAACGTTATAGAGATTTAAAATCAGATCTAAAATACCTAAGCAATAAATTTATGTTTTCTATAAAGATATGGCAAATCATCATATAACAAACTCAGGAGTTTTACAAATGCTCTTTAAAAAATCACATTTTATAAAAGTTCACTTTTAAGCACACATAATCAACATCTAACATATCACTTAAGGGTAAAGACATTAAAATGCAACTAACTTCCCCTTTCAGGAAAGAACAGTGGCCTCCTCCTAGTTAAATGTGGTCCTTCTGCTGCCACTAATAAGGGTATGAAAATAAGCTTTTTAAAACAGAGATGTGGTCCCCTGATAAGCAAAAAATACTGCATGCTTATCTGTATTATCTGAAGAAATATTTTAAGGAGTTATAAAGGAAACTACTTTCAGAAAAAATACCTCACTATTTAGATCTCAGGAAGACAATTCATTCTTACTATTGAGCATGACAAAAATCTACACTCAGAGCTAGACGGTGCCCGACTACCACCACGGACTGTTCTGACTGGGATCACAACAGAGGGTTCCGGACAGAGCTGGAGAAGGATGTAGAACAAAATTCTAACTCACAAAGAAAAGAACAGATTTACTGGCCTAAAGGAGACGGGAGAAACCCCGAGAGTATGGCCCCCAGACACCCGTTTAGCTCAGTGGTGAAGTCACTTCCGAGGTTCACCGTTCAGCCGGGGAGTGGAAAGCCCCATAAAACAAAATGGGACTAATGAGGCACAGTAGTCCAGGCACAAAGACTAGAAGGCAGAAAGGGACAGGAAAGCTGGTGACAGGGAACCCAAGGTTGAGTTAAGGATAGTGTTGATGTGTTGAGGTTGTTAACCACTGTCATAGGGCAACATGTGTACTAACTATTTAATGAGAAGCTATTTTGTTCTGTAAACCTTCATCTAAAGTGAGAATAGCAGCACAATTGGAAGAGCGCAGTCGATGTCACTGAACCGTGCATGTAGTAATTTTTGAAATGGTGTGTCTTTGGCTATGTCTATTTTCACTAAAAAAAAAAAAATAAAGCGAGAAGGGAGAGGGTTGACATGTCATGGGGTTGTTAACCAATGTCATAAAACAATATGCGTACTACTGTTTCATGAGAAACTATTTCTTCTGTAAACCTTCATCTGAAGTACAATAAAAAATAAATAAATAAATAAATAAAATCTACACTCAGAAAAATGCAGAACTGTTTCTTTCTGGCATTACATACATTACATTTTGAGAAAATTTCCAAAGACAAACATACTTTAAAAAGCTACAGTTCTTAGTGATGTAATATCAAATTCTTAATTATTTTTAACAATTTCAGCACCAAACTATGATGAAAATATTATTTATAAAATCTGCAAATACAATTCTTTAGAAAAACTAAAAAAGGTACTGATGTTATGTTCTTAGGTGCCATCAAGTAGCTTCCGATTCATAGTGACCCTATATACAACCGAACGAAACACTGCCCCGCCCTGCACCATCCTCACAATTGTTATGCTTGAGCCCATTGTTGCAGCCACTGTGTCAATCCATCTCATTGAGGGTCTTTCTCTTTTTTGCTAACACTCTACTATACCAAGCGTGATGCCCTTCTCCAGAGACTGAACCCTCCTGATAACATGTCCAAAGTATGTGAGACATATCTCGCCATCCTTGCTTCTAAGGAGCATTCTGGTTGTACTTTTTCCAAGACAGATTTGTTCATTCTTCTGGCAATCCGCGGTATATTCAATATTCTTTGCCAACATCACAATTCAAAGCAGTCAATTCTTCTTCGGTCTTCCTTATTCACTGTCCAGCTTTTGCATACATAGGAGGTGACTGAAAACACTACAGCTTGGGTCAGGAGCACCACAGTCTTCAAGGTGACATCTTTGCTTTTCAACACTTTAAAGAAGTCTTTTGCAGCACATCTGCCCAATGCAATGTGTCGTTTGATTTCTTGCCTGCTGCTTCCATGGGTGTTGATTGTGGACACAAGTAAAATGAAATCCCTGACAGCTTCAATCTTTTCTCCGTTTATCATGATGTTGCTTATTGGTCCAGCTGTGAGGATTTTTGTTTTCTTTATGTTGACAAGTAATCCATACTGAAGGCTGTAGTCTTTAATCTTCATCACTAAGTGCTTCAAGTCCTCTTCACTTTCAGCAACCAAGGTTGTGTCATATGCATATCGCAGGTTGTTAATGCCATCTTCCTCTAATCCTGATGCCACATTCTTCTTCATATAGTCTAGCTTCACAGATTATCTGCTCAGCACACAAACTGAATAAGTATGGTGAAAGGATACAACCCTGATGCACACCTTTCTTGACTCTGAACCACACAGTATACCCTTGTTCTGTTCCAATGACTGTCTCTTGGTCTATGTACAGGCTCCTCATGACCACAATTAAGTGTTCTGGAATTCCCATTCTTCTCAATGTTATCCTTAATTTGTTATGATCCACACAGTCAAAAGCCTTTGCATAGTCAATAAGAACAGGTAAACATCTTTCTAGTACTCTCTGCTTTCAGCCAGGATCCATCTGACATCAGCAATGATATCCCTCGTTCTACATCCTCTTCTGAATCCGGCTTGAATTTCTGGAAGTTCCCTGTTGATGTACTTCTGCTAGCATTTTTGAATTATCTTCACCAAAATTTTTACTTGCATGAGACATTAATAATATTGTTCAATAATTTCTGCATTGTGTTGGATCAACTTTCTTTGGAATGGGTATAAATATGGATATCTTCCAGTGAGTTGGCCAGGTAGCTGTCTTTCAAATTTCTTGGCATAGATGAATGAGCGCTTCCAGCGTTAATCCGTTTGTTGAAACATCTCATTTGGTATTCCGTCAATTCCTGGAGCCTTGTTTTTCACCAATGCCTTAAGTGCAGCTTGGACTTGTTCCTTCAGTACCATGGGTTCTTGATCATATGCTACCTCTGGAAATAAATGAACGTTGACCAATTCTTTTTGGTACAGTAACTCTGTGTATTCCTTCCATCTTCTTTTGATGCTTCCTTCATCATTCAAATTTTTGCCCACAGAATCCTTCAATATTTCAACTCAAGGCTTGAATTTTTTCTTCAGTTCATTCATCTTGAGAAATGTCGAGCGTATTCTTCCCATTTGGTTTTCTAACTCTAGGTCTTTGCACATTTCATTATAATGCTTTGTCTTCTTCAGCCAGCCCTTTGAAATCTTCTGTTCAGTTCTTTCACTTCATCAATTTTTTCTGTTCACTTTAACTATTCTACCTCCAAGAGCAAGTTTCAGAGTCTCTTTTAATATCCATTTTGGTCTTTTTTTCCTTTCTGTCTTTTTAATGACTTTTTGCTTTCTTTATGAGGAGAAGGACCTGGTGATCTACTTCTGAAAAAACTGGCCAGAAAAATCCTATGAACAGCAAGAGAACACTGTCTGGAATAGTACTAGAAGATGAGCCCCACAGGTTGGAAGGCGCTCAAAATATGACTGAGGAAGAGCTGTCTCCTCAAAGTAGAGTCGACCTAATGATGAGGATGGAGTCAAACTTTTAGGACCTTCATTTGCTGATGTGGCACAACTGAAAGTGAGAAGAAACAGCTGCAAACATCCATTAATAATTGGAATGTGGAATGTACGAAGTATGAATCAAGAAAAATTGGAAGTAGTTGAAAATGAAATGCTCAAAGACAGATATCCTAGGCATTAATGACCTGAAACGGACTGGTACTGGCTATTTTGGATTGGACAATCATATGGTCTGCTACGTCAGGAATGCCAGATTGAAGAACAACAGTGTTGCATTCATCATTAAAAATAACATTTCAAGATCTATCCTGAAACACAATGCTGTCAGAGATAGGATAATATCCATACATCTACAAAGAAGATCAGTTAATAGAGTATAATTCAAACTTATGCACCAATCACTGATGCCAAAAATAAAGAAACTGAAGATTTTTACCAGCTTCAGTAGTCTGAAATTGACCAAACATGCGATCAAGATGCACTGATAGGCGAGGCGGGCCAAGATGGCAGAGTAGTCAGATGCCTCTGGCGGACCCTCTTACAACAATGACCCAAGAAAACAAGTGATTTGATTATCTATGGCAATCTGGGAGCCCTGAACATCAAAGGCAGAGTTGAGGAACCAGACTGAATGGCAGGGGGAGGGAAAGATGGTTCAGAAGCAGCCAGGAGTTGCCAGACCTGACCCGGCAAGAGCCTGAGCCCTTCAGGCCTGATCAGCTCAGGGGTGAGAGGTGAGGCAGGCAAGCAGCCGTGCTCGGGAGGCACGTTTTCCACACCAGGAGAGACCCAGCCACTGAGAGTCTACACGGCTACCCAGAACCAGTGAGAAGCAGCCCTCGAACCGGTGAAACATAAGTAATTGTGTACGACTTACCACGCGGATCAAAAACACCCCCCTTAGAGAAAAACGTCTCTCCCATTTACCTCCCCGCTCCCTGCTCTGCACTGGGTCCCGGACTGGCTTCAGCAATTGCCTAGTCCCCTGGGCCGGAAGTAGGATCCGTCACACGCCTGGAGCCATTCTCCCTGCCTTGGAGAGTGAACAAATTAACAAATGGGAAAAAATAAACTGCTGGCTTCCCTAAGCCAGGAACCCAGGGTAGGCACAGCTCCTTTGCCTAGGCACAGGCATAAGGAATCCAAGGACTTTAAGTGCCTTTCCCCCTGCATAGACTTGTGTGGGCCCATCTCAACAGCATAGGCCCTCATTACCACAGTACAACAGGGTATACATGGGAACCCTAACTTCAACTGTTTCAGCTGTGAAGTGGCAGGTTCTTGACATCTGACTCTGATCTGCCCATTCAGCAGGGTCTTCACCTACCCACATCATGGGCCTGAGGACTATTGGCTACACCCACACCACCTAGCCGCCGACGAAAGGGGCCCATGAATAAGAGGTGCCCCCCAGTCCTTACAGCCAACAGCATTAGGTGCTCATAGTCTGGCTGTAAAACCCACCTACCTATGCACTCTAAGGAACAGGCGCACACTTTCCTCCTGGACATTCGGGAGCAGCCGTCAGCCCCCTGCCTTGCTGAGAGTGTGTCCCACTGCTGCAGCCAGATGCCTATGCCTACACAAATCACCCATGCCTGTCTAGGACTCTTTAAGTGAGAGGCTGCACCACACACTTAGTGCATATCTACCTGGGCACCTGAGCTGAACCCATACACGAGGAGTGGGCGGACTCCTGAGCTCACACAACTAGTAACAGATCTAACCAACCGGTGACAGGATATTAGAGCTTCAAAGGTGCCAACAATCAAACTAGCTCATACGAGCAGCCAATTTGGGTATATCAAAACAAAGCAAGAAGCTAGGACACCGTAAGCAAACAAAATAAATAAATATGATAAATTATTAATGGCTCGGAGACAACAGTCAATATCAAATCACATAAAGAGGCAATCCATGATGGCTTCAGCAAGCTCCCAAAATAAAGACTCTAGAAACTTTCCAGAGGAGGAAAATTTCTTGGAATTACCAGAGGCAGAATACAAAAGATTAATATACAGAACTCTTCAAGATATTAGGAAGAAAATTAAGCAAAATGCAGAACACGCAATAGAGGAAATTAAAAAGATTAGAGAAGAGCATAATGACAAATTTAACAGGCTGCAAGAACCATAGAAAGACAGCAATCAGAAATCCAGAAGATTAACAATAAAATTTCAGACTTAGACAACTCAACAGAAAGTCATAGGAGCAGAATTGAGGCAATGGAAGTCAGAATTAGTGAGATGAAGATAAAGCACTTGACATCAACTTATTTGAGGAAAAATCAGAAAAAAGGATTTTAAAAAAATGAAAAAACCCTAAGAATTCTGTGGGACTCTATCACGAGGAATAACCTACGAGTGATTGGAGTACCAGAACAGCAGGGATAACAGAAAATACAGAGAAAATTGTTGAAGATTTTTTGGCAAAAAATTTCCCTGATATCATGAAAGATGACAAGATATCTATCCAAGCTGTTCATCGAACCCCACATAAGGCAGATCCCAGAAGAAAGTCACCAAGACATATTATAATCAAACTTGCCAAAACCAAAGATAAAGAGAGAATTTTAAGGGCAGCTAGGGATAAAGGAAAAATCATCTACAAATGAGAATCAATAAGTATAAGCTTGGACTACTCAGCAGAAACCATGCAAGCAAGAAGGCAACGGGATGACATATGTAAAGCCTTGAAGGAAAAAAACTGCCAGCCAAGAATTATATATCCAGCAAAACTGTCTCTCAAACATGATGGCGAAATTAGGACATTTCCAGATAAACAGAAGTTTAGGGAATTTGCAAAAAACCAAACCAAAATTACAAGAAATACTAAAGGGAGTTCTCCCTTTAGAAAATCAGTAATATCAGATAACAACCCAAGACTAGAACACAGGACAGAGCAACCAGATATCAACCCAGAAAGGGAAGTTACAAAAGTAAATCAAAGCTAAAACACTGAAAACAGGGAAACAGATGTCAATATGTAAAAGATGACAACATTAAAACAAAAAAGAGGGACTTAAAAAACGTAGACATAGATTTTTCATATGGAGGGGAAGTCAACGCGATATAAAAAAATAAAAGACTAGTATAAACTTAGAAAAACAGG
>NW_004443984.1:1460796-1467920 GCF_000243295.1 Trichechus manatus latirostris
AGGGATTGGACTGGACTGTGGGACATAAAAGTGACACTCGTGAGGAGTGTGCCTCTTAGCTCAAGTAGATACAAGAGACTAAATGGGCAGCTTCTGTCTGGAGGTGAGATGGGAAGGCAGAGGGTTAGGAGCTGGTTGAATGGACATGGGGAATCAGGGGTGGAAAGGAGGAGTGTGCTGTCACAGTATGGGGAGAGCGATTAGAGTCACATGACAATGTATGTATAAATTTCTGTATGGGAAAAAATAAAAAAAAGACATCTTCGAGGGCAGCAAGAAGGACAGCATGGCTGGGTGACTGACAGAGGAGATTTCATAAGTGAGTGAGGTGGTGTCATGGATTGAATTATGTCCCCCAAAAATCTGTGTCAACTTGGCTAGACCATGATTCCCTGTATTGTGTGATTGTCCACCATTTTGTCATCTGATGTGATTTTCCTATGTGTTGTAAATTATACCTCTATGATGCTAATAAAGTGGGATTAGAGGCAGTTAGGTTAATGAGGCAGGATTCAATCTACAAGATTAGGTTGTGTTTTAAGTCAATCTCTTTTGAGATACAAAAGAGAGAAGCAAGGGGAGCGCAGAGCACGTCCTTTGGACTTAAGGTTCCTGCGCTGAGACGCTCTCGGACCAAGGGAAGACTGTTGACAAGGACCTTCCTCCAGAGCTGACAGAGAGAGAAAGCCTTCCCATGGAGCTGACGCCCTAAATTCGGACTTGTAGCCTACTAGACTGTGAGAGAATAAACTTCTGTTTGCTAAAGCCGAAAAAAAAGATGCACTGATAATTACAAGATGCACTGGAATGTGAACAGTTAGAAACAAAGCAGGACTGGTAGCTGGAAAACAGGGCCTTGGTGATAGAAAGGATGCCGGAGATCACATGATAGAATTTTCCAAGACCAAAGACTTCTTCATTGCAAATACCTTTTTCAACTACATAAATGGCAACTATACACGTGGACCTTGCCAGATGGAACACACAGGAATAAAACAGACTACATCTGTGGAAACTGATGATGGAGAAGCTCAATATCATTAGTGAGAACAAGGCCAGGGGCTGACTGCAGAACAGACCATCAACTGCTCATAGACAAGTTCAATCTGAAGCTGAAGAAAATTAAAACAAGTCCACAAGAGCCAAAGTACGACCGTGTGTATATTCTATCTGAATTTAGAGACCATCTCAAGAATAGATTTGACGCATTGAATACTAATGACTGAAGACCAGATGAGTCATGGGATGACGTCAAGGACATCATACATGAAGAAAGTAAAAAGTCATTAAAAAGACAAGCACCAACACCAGTGTGAGACAAATACTTTATTATTTATTCAATATCCCTGATCCTTCATAAAATGAAATTTTAAGTTCTAATACCTTTTAAAAAAAAGTTGCCATTGAGTGTGCAGAGTAGTTGTGCTCCACAGAAGATTCAATGGCTGATTTTTTTCAGCTGTAGACTGCCAGGCCCTTCTTCGAAGGCACCTCCAGGTGGACTTGAACCTCCAATCTTTTCGTTTAGCAGCTGAGCACATTAATCATTTGCACCACCCAGGAATTCCGAATGACCTAGGTGGATACTTAGTACTCCAAGATTAATAAGAACACTTTAATTTAGTGCTTTTCAAAGCTCTAAAGCCCTTGCAAAACAATTGCTATTGGAAATAACTGAATAGCATTATAAAAAAAATTAACTTATAATAACATTTTTATCCCATATATCAAAATTAACTTTTCCAAAGGTTAAAAAAAGGCTAATAATGGAAACATGAGTAGAGAATTTAATAAAGTACTTATTCCAACTATGCAGAAATAATTTTCTAATGATGGAAGAAATTCCAAAAGAAAGTGAATAACTATGGCACAAAATGTTTAGGTTTCTGTACAGAACAAAACTGAATAAAAACAAATGCCATAGACTGTGGGAGACCTTTCAGTAAACTTCAAAATAAATCAATATACATAATAGGCTTACAAAAGTATCTAAGACCATCGAGATCTAAATAGATAAATGAGCAAGAGACAAGAACATAATTGACACGATCACATAAAAAATGTTTGACTTTTTCAGTAATTAAAACGCTGTAAGTCAAAATAATAATCATGTGCCATTTATAGCTATTAAACTGGAAATACAGTTATTTTAAAATATTGAAATCCAATATTAGTGAGGCTAGTTGTGGGTAAAGAGGTACTATAAATTGTTAGTAGTACTGCAAATTAGTATAATGATGCCGGCAAACAACTTGGTAATACCTATCAAGTACTGTATAAAGGTTCATACCTGTTGATCCAATAATTTCATTTTAAAAGATAATTCCACGACAGCCTACACAACCCTGAGACCAGAAGAACAATATGGTGCCCAGCTATCACTACCAACTGCTCTCACTGGGATCACAACAGAGGGTCCTGGACAGACAGGGAGAATACTGTAGAACAAAAAATCAAATTCACAAAAAAGACCTGACTTACTGGTCTGACAGAGACTGGAGGAACCCCTCGTGACTATGGCTCTTCTGACCTGGAACTGAAGCAATTCCTGGAGACTACCTCCCAGCTAACAATAAACAAGCCCATAAGATTGACAGTGACACCCGAGAGGAAGTACTCCTTAGAAGAGTCAATTATAGGAGATCAAAGGGGCAATATCTGCCCCCAAAGCAAAGGTGAGAAGGCAAGAAGGGGTAGAAAATGAGGACGAAAGAAAACCAGGAAACCAGGGTGGAAATGGGGAGAGTGCTGACACATTGTGGGGAATGAAACTAAGGTCATGAAACATTTTATGTACAAACTATCAAATGGGGAGCTTATTTGTTCTCTAATCTTTCGCCTAATGTACAATTGAAAAAAAAACAAGATAATTCCAAAGAAAAAATGCTACTTGTACAAAGCCTTATGTGGCAGCATTATTTGTAATGGTGAAATAAATGGAAACCAATAACATGTTACTGCAACAACACTGGAATCCTTTATTCAGTTTATTTTCATAATCAGGTACTGTTTAGTGGGAGAACAAAGGTAAATAACAAAATTACAGAGGGAAAAGAGATATGGACAAAGTGCTCTGGGATCACACAAGGTATGGATGAATCTTTAATCCTTTATACCGATTTCTCACACTGTAGTGCCAACCAAAGTGTAAAGAAGAAAGTAAGCAGTTGGGTATGGAGGAATCAAATATACTAGTTATCAGCTACATGGCATATGCAGGATATAGGAGGGGTAGCGGAGTTTTCTGTAAGAGATTAAATATGCTGAGTTCTATCGGAGCCAAGGATCCACAGAGGAAACAAAACAAGCAATACTCAAATTCTGTTAGAAAAACAAACAAATAAACCAAACCCATCGCCCCTGAATGGATTCCAACTCACAGAGACCCCGCAGGACAGAGCAGAACTGCCCCATAAGGGATTCCAAGGAGTGGCTGGTGGGTTCGAACAGCCGACCTTTTGATTAGCAGCCGAACGCTTAACCCCTGTACCACCAGGGCTCCAAATTCTGTTAGAGGCATCATAAAAGTGTTATCTATCCTTAAATAAAGTAATCCAACTCTATCTAAAAAATACTCCCAGAAATTTGGCTAGCAAATTCACAGCTGAGAGAATAAACGGAGGGAAACGATGAAGTTAAAAAAATAAAAACAACAACTGTCACAGATTTGATTCAAGACTTTAGATTTCAAATGTATAACTGAAAAAATACCCATGAACATCATAAACTACAAACACATTTCTAAATTCAATTCACAGTCAGGGTTTACACCCTAAGAGGTTTCCCTTACTGCTCAGTACTCAGGCATCTAATGCACTTTGAACCAGTACTCGCTCCTACAGCACTGAGCACACTACTATAGCCTCCTTTTCCTTCGCCAGATATAATAATGTCTTTCTTCTATTTATTAAACACTTCAGATTACAAAGATCTCCCACATACCTTATCTCATCTGACACCTCTGAGGAGAAGGTTACCATCCTATTCTATAAATAGGAAACAAAAGTTCAGAGAGATTAGCTGATTTGCCCACAGATATTTACAGCTAGGAAGTGATAAAGCTGGAACTAGAAGCCAGGTCTTCAGACTCCAAAGGCAATAAATACAGTATTTTGAGTTAATGGTCAAAATTTTCATATTGTCCTTTAATCATCCTAGAGGAGTTAAATTAAAAAATCAAGCTTGAATCTGAAAGCTGTATAGTTTCAACCATCTCCTCTTAAAACTCAATCATAAGCCACTGAACATACTTCCTCTCCTAAAAAAAACCCTTCAGAACGTTTTAGGTTGTAAATCATAAAATCCTAGAATTAGGAAGATCAACTAATCCAGTCCCTTTTAGAGACGAGAAAATTAAACACAAGACTTGTGACTTGCTCAGAGATACAGAGGCAGCAGAGCCTTCCATTACAACAAAGTACATCTCCTTCTAAAGCCCACATCAAGAATATTCTTCAAAAATGTTGGCTTGGTGAGAATGTAGGAAACAGAATGGACAGACTACTGGATAATTTGTGTCTGACCTTATATGGGACCTTGTTGCTGTTCAGCAGCTCTTTTAAATCATCTTTGTTGGATCCCTTATCCTTTTCACAACTGCTATTCCAACTTTTAATACTCTCTGAAGTCTCCTAGCCCACCTTGCCCTTTTATCATTCTGTAGATAATGTAACCTCTTCCTTCAGATAGGAAGATAAAAAAGAGCTCATCAGGCATGAACAGGCCCTATAAGGCAGATATTAAGAGCCTGGGCTTTGGAGTAAAAATACATCTGGGTTCCAAAATCTCTTCCATTACTTATAAATAGAGTGCTCTTGGGAAATTTAGTTAATCTCTGAGTTATAATTTCTTCAACTACCAAATGAGGACGCCCATCCACTCTATAGAATTGTTGTAAAATTAAATAACTCTTATTTAGAACACTGCCTGAGTACAGAATAAGCACCCTTTCCATCAACTCCAAATATATCTTCATCCATCTTTCCTTTCTTCATGTTTCCTTTTCAAGACTCACCTCTCCAAGAGCTTTTGATTCTATTTCCTCCCAATGCTTCTTCATTATCTACCTTTTTTTAAACAAGTCTTCAATATCTATCTCTCTGCTGCTCCTTTTTCTTTACTTTCAAACATGTCAAAACTTTCTCATCCTTTAAAAACAAAACACAACAAAGAGCCGTCAACCTGCCTCCTTTTAGTACTTGCTCTCTAAATACCTTCCCTTATCCCTCTAACTTACCCTAAGGATAAAAAAAAAAAAAGCAAAAACCAAACCCAGTGCCATCGAGTTGATTCTATCTCATACTGACCCTACAGAACAGAGTACAACTGATGTACTCTTTATGCAAGCAGACGGTCACATCTTTCTCCCAAGGAGCAGCTGGTGGATTTGAAAAGACAACCTTTTGGCTAGCAGCTGAGATCTTAACCACTGCGCCACTAGGGCTCCTAAAGACAGCCAGCAGTTACCTTTCTAAAGAGATCTGATTATGTTACTTCCCTGCTTAAAAACCTTTGATGGCTTACCAATTCCCTACATCATAAAGACTAAATGGCTTAGCAGAGCATTTTGAATCCTTCTCAGCACTCCAAGCTACTTACTTTTCCCTTCAGTTATTCAAACCCAGGGATCCTGGGACCCCTAAGTAGTCCAGGGCTTCCTAAAATTATATGCAAATTTTTGCTTATACACATACGTGCAGCTTTCTAGCGTGAGAATCCACTGCTTTTCTCAAGTTTTCTAAGAGGCTATCTGAGTCAAGGAGTCCCTGGCTACTGCACTTGGCTACTAACTGAAAACTTGGAGGTTTGTGTTCACCAAGAGATACATCAGAAGAAAGGTCTGGTAATCTACTTCTAAAAAATCAGCCATTAAAACCCGATGGAGCTTCGAGTGTGCAGCTGCTTCCCGGTCTGGGCTGCTGCGCTGGTGGGATCCCGGGGCTTTTGTTCGTTTGTTCCTCTGCTTCCCGCGGCCACGGTCTCTTGGCCAGGGGGCGCTGGCTGCTTGGATTCCGCATGCCGGGGCGGGCAGCTCTCTGGGTGCCATTTGTTGGCTGCTAGTGTTGCTTTTTTTTTTTCTGCTGCTTTTGATTTCTCACTTGCCTCTCACCACCTCCCCCTCCTTTCACTCAAGTGTCTGGTTCCGTGCGCCATCTTTGCTTCTTCCTGAGGGGCTCCAGAGCGCCGGCAATTTGGGATATATGCTTTCCCACTCTCCACCCTTCTTCACCGACACTCAGCCTCCTCTGCTTCCCACGGACGCAGTCTCTTGTCCGGGGGCACCGGCCCGCACTGGCTGGCTCTCTGGGTGCCATTTGTTGGCTGCTGGTGTAGTTTTTATTTTTATTTTTTTCCTGCTTCTTTGGATTTCTTGCTTGCCTCTCGCCGCCTCCCCCTCCTTTCACTTGAGTGCCTGGCTCCATGCGCCATCTTTGCTTTTTCCTGAGGGGCTGCGGAGCTCCATTCGAGTTATGGAGCTGCTTCCCGGTCTGGGCTACCGCGCTGGTGGGATCCTGGGGCTTTTGTTCGTTTGTTCGTTTTGAATTGTTTGTTTTCTTTTCCTTTTCTTGAGTTGGGAGCCCTTTCTGGCCAGGCGGAGCTGTGGGGCAAGGAACTCCCCTTCGGCTTCCACAGACATGCGGAGGGATCCCTGAGGACATTTCTTTTCCCGCTGTTTTGTTTTTTTTTTTCTGTTTTTTTGGGGGGCCTTTCTTGTTCTTTTTTTCTTTTTTCTTATTTGTTTTGTTTTCTTTTCCCTCTTTTTCCCTGTTTGTCTTTCTTCATTGCTCAGTTTCTCGGCTCTCTATATCTTCCTTCTCTTTCTGATCCCTGAATACCAGGCGTTGTAAGCCTCTGCGCCTTCTGGCCAGGCTGTGCTGCGACACCTGACAGCGACTTCCCCAGACCTCATAGCTGCATCAGTGGGATCCCAGGGAACTCTGCAGTTCCTTAACCTTTCTGATTTTTATTTGTTCATTCTTTTCTTTTCTTCCTCTTCCCCTTTCTGTTTTTCTCCATTTCATAGTCTCTCATCTCTCCATTCCAACGGCAAGCTCCCCTAGCATTCTTTTTTGTTTGTTTGTTTTTTGGCTCCTGTTCCTCTCTCCTCTCTCCCATATTCATCT
>NW_004443984.1:1474125-1489689 GCF_000243295.1 Trichechus manatus latirostris
AATGTCATAAAACAACATGTGTACTACTGTTTCATGAGAAACTATTTGTTCTGTAAGCCTTCACCTGAAGTACAATAAAATATTTAAGAAAAAATAAAAAATAAAAAAAACCCTATTGAGCACAGTACTGACCCAGTTATACTCTGACACACATGGGGTTGCCATGAGTTGGAATCGACTTGATGGCAATTGGTTTCGCAGATTCCTATTCATCCCTCAAGACAATGCTCCAAAATCACTTCCTTCTGTAATGCCTTCCTTCACTGTCTTCCAGAACAGAATCATCCAGTCACTCATCTATATCATAACACACCACTATTCAATACAGTTATATGCTGTAAGCTTTTCAAGGGCAGAGGCCATATCTTTGTACCTCCAGAACATAACCCACACAATAGGCATAACAAAAATATCTGCTGAATAAAAGGACCATTTTGGCATTTGTGTTCTGGAATTCTCCACAACTGCCCCTGCTCACTTTTGTTATTCACTCATTCAATAGCATTTTTAAAATTCAAATGAAATACCTGCAACTTTGTGTGCTAATTACTAAGGATGAAGACCAGGACATAGTCCCTGCCATCAAGACAGTGAACTGTGACACTAAGAGACAAATAATAATAGTCTTCAATAAATATTGTAAAAGAGATTTATTTAAAGGGTTATGGTAACCCATGTGAAAATGTGACTAACAGCCTGGAGAAGTCACAGAAAGTTTTACAATGGAACACAGGACTCTCTCAGGCCAGAGAATCCATCTATTTCCTTCTCTTTCCTTATAAGTAACCTTCTTCCAAAGTTCCTTTTCCTATAAACCAAATCCCGCCGCTGTCGAGTCAATTCCGACTCACAGCAACCCTATAGGACAGAGTACAACTGCCCCATAGGGTTGGGTTTCCAAGGAGTGGCTGGTGAATTCAAACTGTCAACCTTTTGGTTAGCAGCCGAGCTCTTAACCAGTGTGCCTCCCGGGCTCCCCTTTTTCTATAGTAGTAACAATAACATATACAGGAATTTTGAAGTATATAATGCAACCAAATACTTAATCCCACTTGCTCCTGAAAACAATTCCACAAGGTAGGTAGGGCAGGAATCATTATCCCCACATTAAGGACAAGAAAACTAAAGCTCAAAGAGGTTTAAGTGGGCTGTTCAAAGTCACATAGTTAATAAGAGGGGATTTTATTTATTGGTTACTTATTCACTGTCTGACTCAGCTCTCCTCCTCTATCCCAATCTGGCTGTAATCCCCAAGAGAGAAAACTTCTTTTTTCATTGTTTTCTCCTCAGGATCTAGAACAGTACATGGAACATAAAAGGCTTTCAATAACTATCTGTTGATTGAAGTTAATGAGTGGTTGAATGAATGGAATTGGAAATAAAGTAGACCTAAAGCAAAAAAAAAAACACAAGAGAAAAAAGCTCTTCAAGATGGCATTATAAAAGAGACTTAAAACAGGCTTCTGCCAGTTAGAAAGGCTAGACTAATTATATTGACTCAATTCCACTGGCATGTTATACATTTTACCTAAGAAGAATTTAAGGGAGATAAAGTACGTGGGTTTCTATTCCTGATGTCATATTCACGGCATGTACTGACATAAATCCAAGACTAAAGTGCAGGTTTGAAACTGGTCTAAAAGTTTTTATTGAAAGTAGAAACATGTTGGCTAGATAAATATCCGAACTTCAGTTTAGTCTTCAATGTTAGTTTCAGCAGCCAAAGCTGCTGTATCTATGTTCTCCAACATACTTCTTAATAAACCTTTTGGTAAAGATTGGTCAAAACCTGTTAGTAAATAAACCTTTTCTATAAAGATTAGTGAAAACCACAGCCTATAACTCACCACCCTTCCACCCCTAGGGCTCCTTAAAATTGCCATTCTGCTTAGGCACAAGGGAATCACAGCACACCATAAGACAAGGCAATGAGACCAACGTTTAGTATGAGTTATGGGGAAGACTCATTGTTCATGGTTCCAGAAATTCCAGTTCCTTATAAATAAGTCTGCTCCAGAAAATATTTCCATTATTTTTCTCCAATATTTAGATTTCAGCAAATAAAAAGCTGGTGGTGGTGGTATGACAAGTAGTTGCAATAAGTGTGAGGTAAAGGGAGGAGCACTGGACTTGGGAGTATGGTTTTCTCTGCTATTTACAATTTGGGTTAATTGTACAATATTGGGCAAGCCACTTGACATTTTAAAGCCTCAGTTTTATCAACTGTAAAATGAGAGAATAACCACCTGACAGAAATGTAAACAGAATTAAACTACATGTGAACTGCTTTCAGTATCATATCTGAACAAATAAGTAACAGCCAATCACTAGCAACTGCTGTACCTTATTTTAAAAACTTCTAGATCAATTATGCGGATGCTTCTTCAGAGCACACAAACAACCCTCACCCACTGCTGGACTAAAATTGAAGAACAACCTTAGGGGGCAGTGAATTTATGTTATGGGGAAGGAACAACTCAGAAGAGGAGGGTGAGAACGGTTGCAAAACTCAAGAATCAATGTCACTGAATTGTACGTGAAGAAACTTGAATCAGTGTATGTTTTGCTGTACATATTCTCAACAACAACAAAATAATTTTTTTTTTAACTGAAGAACAATTGCATTAAGAACCTTCCATTCCTATACACTATTACAAACATCATCTGGGATCCTCAGAGTAAATCACTTCTAATTTCCATTACGAGATACCAAACAAAGCAAAAACGTACAAAGGGCTTTATTTGCCTACTTGGCCAGGGTGGGAATTCAACATATATAACTTCAATAACCTGAGTAATGCAAAGCGGTCCTGACTATCCTCATTCCAGAGACCTGAGATACTAACTAGTCTATTTTTCAAAAGTGGTATGCAATGGCCGTTAGAAAACTTTACCTTAAGCTGAATCTAACAATGCAGAGTGTATATCCAACGGTACATACAAAAAGTTACCATTATCTAACCAAATTAGATCAAACCCACTGAGTGCAGCTTTCCAGTAAGGGTCTACCACCTCTCCCCCAAACTGGATTCATTCCTTTCACTTGGTGAACTAGTCCCTTTTGTTGCTTTCTAGAAGCATCAGGTTTCTAGTTTCTCTGTAAAGCAGATCTTTCTATTAATGGACTTGTTCTTGAGACTTTTAGTTTCAAATAAACGAGATAAGAAAAGGATTTGGGGGAAGCCGAGGAACTGAGTGGACGGATAAAGTACTGTAGTCTTTTTTTTTTGCACGCAATGAATGGAAAGGCTGCTCGCTGCCGTATGAATCACTCTCCCTCCTTCGAGAAACCAGAGGTGCCTGAACTCTCATTCTGCCCATCCGCATTGGTCCTTTGATCTAACAAACATCGCAGTAAATTATATTCCTTCCTAATTTCTCGCTTCTCTTCCAAGAAAAACGCCTGCAGATTCGTGCCCTGAAGTCGCCCGAGGCTGACGTTTAGGAGTTAGACAATAACATTCGAGGTTTTCTACAGAAATTCCGTCTGCCCGTGCCTGGGTTCGAAGACTTCGCTCTGCCCAACCAGGACACATAAGTCTGAAGGAGGACGGTTTTGAAAAAAGGACTTTGACCTGATCTGGTTACCGTAACCGGATCCCCAGAGACCGGTCCTCGTCAGGGACTGGCCCGGCAGGCTCCTCCGAGGTGGCGACTACACGCACCGGCACAAAGGGGCGAAAAGCAGCCCAAACAAAAGGGCCTGGCCAAGTCGTGGGAGGCGGAGAAGACCAGCCAGCGTTGGGCGCCGCTGCAGGCGGAGAAACCACGGCGGGACCGTCGTGGGAGGGCCAAGGAGAGAGGCGGAGGCCCCGGCCCGTCCCGCCCTTGCCCGGCGCGACCGCGGTCCCGGCCGTTACCCCCCGCCCGGACCGCGACCCCCTCGTGGAGCCAAGAACGTGGCCTGAGCCGGAGAGACGCCCGCAGCCCAGCCCCACGCACTTCGCACTCACTTTTCCTTCCTCCCTCCCTCCCTCCCTCACTCACCTAGGTCGCCACCGCCGCCGCCTACCTGGTCTCCACAGCAGTTTCTCCCGGAAATCCTACCCGGCCCGCCACAGAGCCTTCGGCCCCCGGGAAGGAGGGGGGAAAGGGGAGCGGGCTGGACAGTGGTGGGTAGGAAGTGCCAACGCGGAGGCTCACGGGGCTTGTAGTCTCTAGCAGGGGCCAGCTGTGCCGCGAGCGGGACAAAATGGCGGGAACTTCACGCCCTTTGCTCTCTGGGAGGTCCGCCCGCATGCAGTCTCTCTGGGCAGGCGCCACCTGCTGTCCGCGCCCTGAGTGCAAAAACAGCCGGGCACCTTTGCTGATACCAAGGAAGGCAAAGGTCTTCGGAGCTTGAGAGGAGAAAGTTCATTACTGTGCTCCACACAGTGCCCAAGAAAGGAGCTGATGGAAGTTTTAGAAAGCTGTGTCCAGTCCCTGTCTGACCAAATATCCGTCATAATCTCCCAAAACGAAAAACTATTGGGGGTCCAATTTGAAGTGCAAAAAACTTACAAGCAAGTTACCCTCAATTTTCTGAATAAGTAAGAAACCCAGGAATCATTCTTGACACCTCCTAAGTCTATTAAGACCGGTCGTTCTACATCCCAAATATCTCTTCCTTCCAACTTTCTCCAGTACCATTACTTAGTGGAGGCTTCCGTCATCTCTCTCCAAGCTCTCACTGGTTTCAGGCCTTCAGGCCATCCTGCTCCATACAGCTTCCAGTATGGCATTTCTAAAATGCCAAACTGATTGTGTCAGGACCCAAATTAGACCTAAATGTAAAACATAAAGCTATAAAACTTCTAGAGGAAAACACTGGAGAAAATCTTTCTGATCTTCAGGAATACAATCCATAAAAGAAAATAATCAATTTGACATCATCCAAATTAAAATTTATACTCTTCAAGATACTTAATGAAAATGAAAAGGCACTCACACAGACTGGGGTAAAATAGTTGCAAAACACATATCCAACAAAGGCTAGTATTTAGAATATACAAAGAACTCTTTCAACTCAAGAAGACAGACAACTCAGTTAAAAAAAGGTTTAAACAGACATTTTATCAAAGAAGGTATACGGATAGCAAATAAACACAAGAAAAGATATGAAACATCATTAGTCATTAGGGAAATGCAAATTAAAACCACAATGAGATAATACTACACACTCACTGGAATGGCTAAATTTAAGACTGGCAATACCAAGTGTTGATGAGAATGTAGAGCAATCAGATTCTCACTGCTGGTGGGATTGTAAAACGATACAACCACTTTGGAAAACAGTTTTACAGTTTCTTAAAAAATTAAGTATAAAACCGGTTGCCATCAAGTTGATTCCAACTCATAGCAACCATATAGGACAGAGTAGAACTGCCCCATACGGTTTCAAAGGCTGTAAACTTTACCCGAGGAGTCCTGGTGGCCCAGTGGTTAAGCAAGCGGCTGCTAGCTGCTAAGTGAAAGGCCAGCGGCTTGAATCCATGAGACATCCACAGGAGAAAAAATGTGGCAGTCTGCTTCTTTAAAGAGTTATAGCCTTGGAAACCCTATGGGGCAGTTCTACTCTGCATATAGAGTCATTATGAGTCGAAATGGTATTTTGGTTAATCTTTACCAGAAGAGCGGCTGGTGGGTTCTAACACTGACCTTTCAGTTAGCAGCCAAGTGCTTATTAACCACTAACTAACTGCACCACCAAAAAAGAAAAAAGAAAAAAAAAGGTCGTTGAGTCAATTCCGACTCACAGTGACCGTATAGGACAGGGTAGAATCACCCCATAGAATTTCCATGGAGTGACTAGCGGATTTGAACTGCTGATCTTTCAGTTAGCAGGCAAGCTCTTAACCACTGTACCACCAGGGCTCCATCCACAGACATAGAGGTTTACAACACATATTTTGTGGGGACAAAATTCAATCCAGAACAGGTAGTTTCCAGGTTTTTTTTTTTAATCAATTGTGAATAAAGCTGCTGTAAATATTTATGTACAGGTTTTGTATAGACATAAATATTTATTTTTCTTGGGTAAATATGTACAGATTTTTGTAAAATCTTTGTACAGTAGTGGGATTGTAGGGTTGTATGGTAAATGTATGTCTAACATGTAAGAAAACCCTAAACTGTTTTCCAAAGTGGCTATATACCATCTGCATTTCTACCAGCAATGTATGAGAGTTCCGGTTGCCCTGCATGCTCAACAGTATTTGGTATTGTCAGTTGGTTTATCATTATTATTTGTTTGTTTTTGGACATTCTAATAGGTATGTAAGTGATATTTCAATGAAATTTGCATTTCCCTGATGACTAATGCCACCATGCATCTGTCAGTTTGTCATACTGTGCTGGCTTTCGTGTTGCTGTGATGCTGGAAGCTATGCCATCAGTATTTCAAATAGCAGCAGAGTCACCCATGGTGGACAGGTAACAGCGGAGCTTCCAGACTAAGACAGACTAGGAAGAAGTACCTGGGGGGCAGTCTACTTCTGGAAAAAATGGCCAGTGAAATAATGTAATCGATGTCACTGAAGTGTACATGTAGAAATTTTTGAAATGGTGTATCTTTGGCTATGAATATTTAAAAAAAAAAAAAAAGGGTCCTCCAAGGTCAAGAAGGGAGAGTGTTGTTGACATGTCGTGGGGTTGTTAACCAATGTCATAAAACAATATGTGTACTGACTGTTTAATGAGAAACTATTTGTTCTGTAAACCTTCATCTAAAGTACAAAAAAAAAAAAAAATTGGCCAGTGAAAACCTTATGAATAGCAGTGGAATGTTGTATGATACAGTGCCAGAAGATGAGCCCCTCAGGTTGGAAGGACACAGTGGCTGCAACAATGGGCTCAAACATAGCAATGATTGTGAGGATGGTGCAGGACCGGGCAGTGTTGGTGGGACATGGGATCGGCGTGATAGGGAAAGTGACTTTCACTATGTACCCTTTTGTGCTATTTGAATTTTCTTAAATGTTTATATTACTGTTCCTTAAAAAAAAAAAAGGGAGTTAAAAAAACCAAAAAACTAAGGAACTCGAAAAGTTTTGGGGACCACTGAAAAAAGGCTCTGCCACACATAGTTTAATATCACCGCGATGGCTGTGGAACTGAATGACTTCACCTGAGTTTACCGTCGTTTCAAATCCTGAGCGCTCTTTCTTCCTACACATTGGTGAACAACTCCACAAGCCTGCCAGTTCTCACCGGGCTGAGAACCAAGAAGGCAAATTAAATGGCAAATAATTAATTGGGCCAATCAGAGAACGATATGCAAATGAATCAATGTGAATATATAAAGCTTCCTCACTACTGCTTTGAACGGTGCAGAATTTAGAGAAGATAATGTTAACGTTGCTGCCACCTGCAGGCCAAACCTCTCAATAGAGGACTCGTGGAAATACCCAGGGGATTTCTGTCTTGAGTCCTCTATAGGGCTCTAAGGATCCCTGGTGGTACAGTGGTTAAAATGTTCAGCTGTGAACTGAAAGGTCAGCGGTTCAGACCCACCAGCTTCTCTGTGGGAGAAAGATGTGGCAGCCCACTTCCGTAAAGATTACAGCCTTGGAAACCACATGGGGCAGTTCTACCCTGTCTTGTAGGATTGCTGTAGTTGGATTACTTGATGGTAATGGGTTTGTTTTGTTTTTTTTGGGGGGGGGAGGGCGGCTCTGGATTGGATTTATAAATTTTTCGCTTTTCCCATTCAGCCCATTACTCTGCCACAAACCCAAATTGGTGATAGAGGTTCCTAAGAGTGGGGACTGTGGCATCAGAATGTCTAGGTTTGAATCTTGTCTTTACCCTGGGTGAATCTGACTTTACCTTGGATATATCTGTTTCCTCATCTATAAGATAAGGATAACAGCAGCTCCTTCCTATAGGAGTTGTGAAGATCAAATCAGATCATGTAGAACAATTAGCACAATGCCTGGCACATAGTAAGCACTCAACAAATATTAGCAGTTGTTGTTAGGCAGAGCTTCAGAAATCTCTCCCCTTCTAAACTGACAAACCATACCTTGACACAGAGTAGTGCAGTGGAAAGAACTGTAATGCTTGGCTCCACCACTTGTGACCTTGCTCAAAAGTGTCTTAACATCTCTGAACCTTACTTGACCTCACAGGTGGTTCTGGAAATTATATGAGCTCATTTGTGTAAACCACCAAGCACAGTGCCTGGTATGGAGTGGACAGTTCATAAACGGAATAATAATGGAGTGATGATTAACACAAAAATAGTTAACAAGTATAGCCAAAGGTTGAACAGCACAGGTTGCAAACAGGCAGGCCACAGGCAATCACTAACCTACAGATATTTTAGTTTGGCCCATGTTATGGATTGAATTGTGTCCCTCAGAAATGTGTGTCAACTTGGCTAGGCTATGATTCCTAGTATCTTGTGATTGTCCTCCATTTTGTGATCTGACATAATTATCCTATGTGTTGTGAATCCTAACCTCTGTGATGTTAACGGGGCAGGATTATAGGCAGCTATGTTAATGAGGCAGGACATCATCTATAGGATTACGTTATATCTTGAGTCAATCTCTTTTGAGATATAGAAGAGATAATTGAGCAGAGAGGAGAGAGACCTCCTACCACTAAGAAAGTAGAGCCGGGAGCAGAGTGTGTCCTTTGGCCTCAGGGTCCCTGCACTGAGAAACTCCTAGACTCAGGGGAAGATTGATGCCAAGACCTTCCCCCAGAGAGAAAGCCTTCCCCTGGATCTGGCGCCCTGAATTCAGACTTCTAGCCTCCTAGACTGTGAGAGAATAAATTTCTGTTTGTTAAAGCCATCCACTTGTGGTATTTCTGTTATAACAGCACTAGATAACTAAGACAGCCCATGATGTTTTATATTTTTTAATTACTTGCCAGTATTAAAAACAGGAATTTCACTTTTAAGTCCAGACCTTAACTTCTCTTTAAAAATGTAATGTATCTGGTGTGGTAATGTATCACACCAGATCTACAAGAAAGATGGTATGTAACATGGAGACTTAATTCCTTCCAGGGAAGCCAGGCAATGCTTCCTGAGAAAGTGATCTTAAAGCTGAGACAAGTCGAGTATGGGTTAGTTAACCTGAAAAAGACAAGGGGATGATGATCCAAGCAAAGGGACAGGCATGTTCAAAGGCCTTGAGTCAAGGGAATTAGTGTCTCCAGGGAACCTCAGGAAAGCCAGGTGGCTGGGGCCCAGTGAGCTAGGAGAGAGTGGGAAGAGGATGAGGCTCCAGTCTGCAGTTTAAGGATTTTGAACTTTTTTCTGAGGATAAGCGTTGTTCAGTTTGGAAGCTAGGAGGTAGCCAATTGGTATAACAAACTGAAGGGGCTAGATACAGTTAGAATGGGGAAGGGTCGGGGTCAACAATTAGCAGCTGAGAAAGCAGTTGGGTACTAGAGCTATTCAGGATCTGCATCTAGAAACTGCGTATACACAGGATAGCCTTTCAGGTGTGATCTGGAAAAGGGTGAAGTTTACAAGAACCTAGTTTAGTTGGATACTTTATGTTCATTTTAATAGTGGGAAAATGAGCAGAATAAAGATTTGGTCAAGGTCATGTAACACATGAGTTACAGAGCTAGAATAATCATGTCTACCTCTAGTTTGTTGCTCCTCCCATTATATTAATTTTCTCAAAGTGAAAAAACTCAGCACCAGTACTGTATGACTAATAGTATCCCATTTATTGACAGTTTGATAAATGTTAGACTTTGTGTTTCTGTACTTTATTATCTCATTTTTTCCACTCAGTTAATAAATATAATTCACCCAAAATACCATGTACCAAGGGACTGTTAGGCACTAGAGACACAGGAACGAATGAGACAGATACCATCCATATCCTTTGGAAGTTCACAATCCACAAAGGAAATGAGTAGTTAAAGAAGTAATTACAGGTACATTGGGGGTTACAAGGGGGTAACAGGTGGTTGCTACAGGGAGAGTATAACAATGGGCCCAACTTACTAAGGACAACAGGGAAGACTTTCTGAAAGGAGTGACAGTCAAGCTGGAGGAGCAGTAGGAATTAACCAGGCGACACATGGGGGAATAATGTTCCAGGCAAAGAGAACAACATATGGAAGGCACTATTCTCACAATAGAAGCCCTAGTGGTACAGTGGTTAAAGAGCTTGGCTACTAGGCTGCTCACCGAAAGGTCGGTGGTTTGAACCCACCAGTTGCCCTGTGGGAGAAAAATGAGGCAATCCGCTTCTGTAAAGATTGCAGCAAGATTGCAGCCTTGGAAACCCTATGAGGCAGTTCTATTCTGTCCTAAAAGGTCACTATTGGTCAGAATCAACTTGATGGCAACTTTCTTTTTTTAATTCCCACAATAAACGGATGAGAGAGGTACTATTATTATTATATCCTTTTCACAGATGAGAAAGCTGAGGCTCAAAGAGATTAAGTAAATGACAACTAGTCAGCACTGGAGCCTGTATGTAAACCTGGATCTACCGTAGTCCAAAGCTTATTCTCTTAGCCACTAAGCTAGGTATTTCTATTAGTCTGACCTTTTCTTCTAAGGGTATTATGAGTAGAATGGAATATTAACTGGGATGTACGCAATGCAGGAAGTTGGAACTGTGGCTTACGAACTGTACAAGCATGTCTGTGTCAGCGTTGGCTGTCAATTTTGGAATGACGGCTATTTAGTGACACAGCTCTTGTGCTAATGTCTGCATCGATGTTTAGTTCAATTTAATGTGATTCAATAGCTATGTACTGAGTGCCTACTATGTGCCAGGCATGGTGCCAGGCACTGTCAGAGTTTCAAAGATGACAAGTTCCTAAGTACTAAGCCAAAGATTGTGTTAATGGCTAACAAATTAAAAAAATAAACAGAAAAGACATAACCCTGGCAGTTGGAAACTGTAGGTGACTTATCATAATAGCTACCAGATTTTGAATGTTACCTATGTGTCAAGCACTGCATCAGGTATCTTAATGAAAATAAAGATGATAATGATATTAACTAAAAGCTAAAAGTGCTTACTGTGAGCACTGTGTTAAGTGGTTACATGTATTTTCTTACTTAACCCTTGTGTTCATTCTATAATACTAATATAGTAGTAATGATACCATTTTGCCCATTTTACAGATGAGGAAACTAAGTCTCAGAGATTTTTGCTTGAGATCCCAAAGCTAGTTAATAGAAAAGCTAGAATTCAAACCCAAGTCTCCCTAACTCTAAAACGTGGGTGACTATTGCACACACCATCTCTACAAGGAGAGTCAGCTTGTCAAAGACCCAGGGGAATATATGACCTGTGTGGCCCAGTGCACATCCAGAAAGGAAAAAAATAACCTATTGGGGCTTTAAGAACCTTCCAGGAAAGTAAAGAAAGAAACAAACAAACAAAATACAAACAGTGCATCCAATAATTAGACCCTAGTTAATCCCTAAAACAGAGAGCCTACCCAAAATATTACTACTACTCTAGCCTATCAGTTAATTCTGCTTAAATTCCTCTTTCTAACAATCTTTAAATTTGATTAGTCACTAAAGCTCAAAACTTTTGGTATCAAGATGTTGTTGTTGATTGCCATCAAGTCAGCTCCAACTCATGGTGGCCTTGTGTATAACAGAATGAAACCTTGCCTGATCCTGTGCCATCTTCATGATCGTCAGTATGTTTGACTCCACCAAGATACACTTCCTATAATTCTTGTTTTGCATCTATATGGGAAAGAAAAGAAACTATTGTGTGAAAGTAGTAAGTGTCAAGCAAACAAGTGACCACATGAAGGATGGAATGCAAGCGGGGCTATGCTTAGTAAACTGGGAGAAAAAAACCCTGTAGAAGGCAGCCATCAGCCCTGGGCCATATGAGCATTCTGTCCCCGTGATTACTTGTGGCTCTGGGGAGGGAGGTATGCAGCCTGATTCCAGATGTTCAGATATGGCCAGAGGTGAAATCTGTGTGGTTAAGGAAGTACTCAGAATTGGCTCTGTGACACATGGGCCAGGAAGATCACTGTGGTGTTCAAACATATGAATGTTTGCATTTACACCTGCTTGTTTACCCTTTGTCTCAACAAAAAATGGAAAGAGAAGAAACTTATATTTACTGAGTGTCACTTTGCATATGCTATATTATTGTCTCAACAATTATTTAATATTGTAGAAGCTGGAGTTCAAAGAGAAAGAACTTGCCTCATAACAACTATAACAAATTACTTTTTATAATAAGAATTCTATTACTGCTACTAAAACAATAATAATGATAGCTTCCATTTATTGAGTGCTTACTATGTACCAGGAAGTGGTACTTCCCATACATTATTTCTTTTAATCTTCATGGCAACCATGAAGAAACAGACACTCGGAGGTTAAGCAACCTCCCAAGGTCACATAGTTTGCAACTGGCATCTGTTTACACATCTATCTTCCCACCAATTACTGTACATTTCTTGAGGGCAAGGACTGTGTCTTACTCATCTCTGTATTCCTAGTCCCTAACACTGTGCCTGGCACAGAGGAGTGAGAATTGAGTAAACGCTTTTGAATGAATGAGTGAAAGAACAAACAATATTTCCCAAGATAAGCAGTAGAGCCAGGACTTGGATGTAGGTCTTCTGTCTTCAAGTCTAGTGTGCTTTGCATAATTGCATATTGCCTGCCTACATTAGAATCCTGATTAATCACTCACATGCCTCTTTTACTCTGGAAATTCCTACTTGCCATTTTCCATATGAATGTGATAGAGCGCTTCCATTTGTATCTCACAGAAGTACTAGCACAAGTGTATAAGGATGTATGTACCAGGGTGTCCAATGTTGATATTTAGAAAAAAAATTTAACAATAAATGTTCATCAATAGAACAATTTTAAAAGTATGATACATCCATTTCTATGGAATATCATATAACTTTAATGAGAGAAACGTAGATTTACTTATACTGATGTAGAAGAATGGTCACAAGATTTTATTAAGTGGAATAAGAAAGTTTCAGAATACTGAGTATGATTTGTTGTTGTTGTTAGTTGTCACAGAATTGGCTGTGGCTCACGGCAACCTCATGCACAGCAGAACCAAATGTTGCTCAGCTCAGTCAGTCTTATGCCATTCCCACAGTTGCTGGCATGCTCCAATCCACTGGGTATTTTGAGTACCTTCCAACCTAGGGGGTTCATCTTCTACCACTATGTTGGACAATATTCTGGTGTGATCCATAGAGTTTTCACTGGCTAATTTTCAGCAGTAGATTGCCAGACCTTTCTTCCTAGTCTCTCTTACTCTGGAAGCTCTGCTGAAACCTGTCTACCATGGGTGACCCTGCGGGTATTTGAAATACTGGTGGTATAGCTTCCAGTATCATAGCATCATGTAAGCCACCACAGTATGGCAAACTAACCAGCAGGTGGTAGAAGTATGGTTTAGTATGTATAATAATAATTCTGTCTTTAATATTTACTGCATGCCTTATTCTAGGCACTCTTCAAAGTGCATTATGTGCATCATCATATTTCACTGAATCTAAGATACTGTTTACTGAATGCTTGCAATATACTTGGACTTATGCAAAGCATTCTGATTTCAGAGACGTGAAAATGTGGAAAAAACGTGTTTCTTAAAATTAAATATGGTATTTTGCTTAATCCTCACAGTAATATAAAGTAGGTACCAGTATCATTATTTCCCCCATTTCGCTAATGAGGAAATTAAGGCACAGAGAAATCCAAGTGACTTGCCTGTCTGTAAGTAGTTGAATATAGTATGATCCCATAAAAAACAACTGAAGAGTTCTGGACAAAGATGGTGGCTGTAATTTTTCATGCATCTAATTTTGCTGCTCCTCTCCTCAAATCCCACTAAAACTTCAGTAAAGGATTGTTTTAAAGCATAAGGAAAGGGAGGGGAAACAGTAAATGCAACATTTTGCAGGTAGGAAGGCAGATAAATGAGTGGTAATAGGTAAGGTTCCTGGGTGGCAAAAACAAGGCCTATTGATCTGCTTCCGTAAAGATTACAGCCAAGACAACTCTATGGAGCCCAATTCTACTCTGTAACATACGAGGTCGCCATAAATTGGGGGTCGACTCAACAGCAGTTAACAACAACAACAATAGGCCTGGCAGACCCAAGTATATTGAATCCTAGATCAGAAACTGGAGAAAATGGAGAAGCAACTTGATATGTGTTGAAATTAATGTACCACTGATATCCCTGGAAGTGGGGGTGAAGAGCAGCTGAAATAAGGAGGACTAATTAAAGGCCTAGTTCCCTTCCCTCATTGCACCTCTAGGTGATTACCCCTCCTCCACCTCAGCAGCAGTATGGAGTTTTATTCTCTGGAGAGAGTACAACAGACAGTCTCTGGAATAAGGGTCATCAGGCACAGTTAAGGGCACCATGCCAAAAAAAAAAAAAAAAATAAAGGTAGACGTTTCCCACACTCTGTGCTCCCAGAATGCTGAAAGCTATCATTTTCCCTACCTTCACCCTCCAGGCAGATGAGTCTTCTTTTTGGGGGGAAAATGACTAGCCTAATAGGAAAGATCTAAATATACTGACATTGAGGTCTCCCAACGTATGGCTCTGCCAGATTTCCCTCTGGTGAACCTCATGGTCAATGTCTCCAACCTTCATGCACAGAGCTTCCAATCAGTTTTTAGTCCTCCACTTTTATTCACGAGCAGAAAGATAAAGATTACCAGATATCAGGCAGATGTTATACCCTGCTATATTGTCAATACCATCATTCAAATGCATGGGTAAAGACATAATCAGATACACAAGATCTTAAAATTTTTACCTCTTCAAGCATCATTTCATAAGAAGCTACTGGTAGATATACTCCACCAAAATTAGAGAGAGAAAGATGAAGAAAGTTATGGGATTCATGAAACAGGAGAACCAACACAGGAGAAAAACAAAGGGAATCCCCAAGGAAATGGAGAAGGAATACGCCAGGATGATGGCTGTACACCAGACATACAGGGTCACCTATCCAGATTTGAGCAGTATGACTAAAAAGAGAGACATACCAAAGGCTGTTATCACCAAGGACCCTGCTACTATTGTATCCTCTCTTTAAACCTAAATGTAGATTACCTAGTTGAGCCTGATCCTGATTTTTACCTGCATTCAGCTTGCTGTGACCAGGTAGTGATGAAGTTCCTGCTTTCCCAGAATTGGGCAATAGGGCAAAAGGGATAGTAATATCATAGCTTTGGGGCTAATGGCACCATTGCTATCCCCTGGCCACACAAGTGTCCTCCTGTCCCCAGCATTATCCTTAGGAACCACTAGAGTAAGCTAGGTTCTCCAAAAGGAGATGAGCTTCCTGGCATCAGTTGTCTGAGTCCTCAGACAGGAAATGAAGTATCTTAAGTCCAGTTTTAATAGCTGTGGAGGGGGGTGATAATTGTCTTTCCAGGTCTTCCCCTCCCGAGTTTGCTCTTCTCATTTGAATCTGAAGGTTCCGGTGGAAGATCCTGTGTTGTTGTTGTTAGGTGCTGTCAAGAGGGTTCTGACTCATAACGACGCTATGTACAACAGAAGGAAACACTGCCTGGTCCTCCGCCATCCTCACAATCGTTGCTATGCTTGAGCCCATTGTTGCAGC